>NC_091318.1:6793953-6836453 GCF_038502225.1 Cherax quadricarinatus
GTGCATATTCATGTTTGTCTACGACCAGGGTGCTTGAAACGCGAGGAGCGGCTGATGTTTTTGTTGTGGTGGTGGGTGCTTGCTTCACGGGGTAGGAGTTTGGGGGGGAGTGTGAAGGAGTCATGCGTGACGCTGGTTGCCGGGGAGGAAGGTGAATGATTAGTTAAAGTGGCTGAGTGTTTTCATCCGTAGTAATGGAGATTGGAAACACAACGTGTACTCACCTACAGTATTTGTACCCGCCAACTTGTGCTTGTCGGAGTCGAGTCTCGGCTCTTGGTCCAGCCTGCCAGTGCACTAACATACCTCTTCATAAAACTGTGTGGATCTTACCTCTACTACTTCACTCTCTAGGACATGTCATTTCCTGACATTTTCCGTCATTTCCAGCTGCTGCTTTGTGCCCTATCAGTCTCATTCAGTATTTGGAAAGTCGTAATTATGGCAACCCTGTTCCTTGTGCTCTCAAATATCATCAGCTTCACCTCATAGCTATACATCTTAACTCAGGGACTAATTTCGTCGCGAATCATTGCAACCTCTTTACTTAATTTATCAGTTTTTTTTTTCATACTGTCGCTGCACTCTCCAGGAAAAGGGCCAAAGACACGTACTATATAGTGTTATTAATGACTCCTAGAGGTTCCTGGAATCTATCCTTTAATAAGATAGTCTCACGTTTTTTGAAGTGGCTACTCGGTTTGTGTGCGCCTCCAGTGATAAAGTATACTAGGAAAAATGCTCAGAGATCTTTTTCTTTTAGAAAGGTTAGCAGCCTTTGTCCAACAAGCCTGTACTGTGTCCGTTATTCTTCGTTCTTCATTTGCTGGAGTTAAATTCTAGTAGCCACTTGTCAGACCAGTAACGAAGTTTGTTTATAGCCATTTGTATTCATTCAGGGATCTCTCCTATTTCTATTCTTCTTATTAGTTTCAGGTTATCTGTGAACTGAGATAACGTTGACACTTTTTCTTCTGTCATATGTATTACGTACACAGAAACAGTACTGGTCTCAGTACTGACCCTTGTGGAGCCCAACTCATCACACTTAGCATTCCGACGCCTATTCTCGGTAAATAACACATTTTCTTACTGTTAAATATTTCTTAATCTCATGTAACACTTTCTCTATTATTCCTGCCCGCTCCGTTAGATATCGTCCCAGTCTCTTGTGCAGTATCGGACGCCTTTTTATAAATCCAAAAATTAGCAATCCACTCATCCCATCCCCCTCCGTCTCTCTTTCACTCTTGCGTGATTTTCATTATCTCGTCGTAGAACCCCAGCAGACTTGTGAGTCAGGCTCTACCATCTGCAAGTGTTTGTTTTTTGTGAATCTGCTATTTTTCAGGTGCTTCACTACTCTTTTGAATGCAGATAAATGGTTCAGAGAACCGAGAAGTTGATAAATTAGACACTTGTGCAAGACTTGGGTATCTTTATTGAGGAAACGTTTCGCCACACAGTGACTTCATCACTCCATACAAAGGAGGGATTGACGGACTGATTACCTCAAACTACTCCTGTTCTTCACCATTCTCTTTTGTATGGACTGATGAAGCCACTGTTTGGCGAAACGTTTCCTCAATAAAGATTCGCAAGTGTTGCACGTGTGTCTAATTTATCAACTCTTGAAATCTTCTCTCTTGAAGACAGGTTTGTCCCTTCCCTAACTCCACATTCGTCAGGTTCGTCACCTATTCTCTCTCCGGTCCCCTTATGTGTCTCCAAATTTTCGTAGTCTGTGTTAGTGGCATGTCAGTAAGCGACCGTTAGTAAGGACGGTTGAGTATTAGTCATTCACTGGTCCGTAATGGTTCACCTGTACGAGATCATACTCTGACTGCGCATATTTGGAAAAGCTAGCAATAGCATACCCTCACTCACTAGGTATATTCAGTTCTGAGGTAGATATAAGACAGGGCACGACAGGTGCTGGCGGGCTCGCACAAATTAGTCCTCTCTCTCTCTCTCTCTCTCTCTCTCTCTCTCTCTATATATATATATATATATATATATATATATATATATATATATATATATATATATATATATATATATATATATATATATATATATATATATATATATATTGTGTGTGTGTATATTGTAACCACGAACGAGTGATATTGATCAATAACAACACTGCGCTAGCCAAGGATTCGAACCCATGTTGTACTAGCTTGCCTCATCCTCGATCCTACTCTCTGTTTTACCTCTAATTCTTTAAATAATAACCCTACCGTACACTTTTCCTGGTATACTCAGTAAACTTATTCCCCTATAATTTTTACAATCTCTTTTGTCCCCCTTCCCTTTATATAAAGGGACTATACAGGCTCTCCGCCAATCCCTAGGTACCTTATTCTCTTTCATACATTTATTAAACAAAAATACCAAACACTCCAACACTATATCTTCCCTCGCTTTTAACATTTCTGTCATGAACCCGTCAGTTCCAGCTGCTTTACCCCCTTTCATTCTACGTAACGCCTCATCCCCACACTCACATTCTGCTCTTCGTCACTCCTAAAAGATGTTGTACCTCACTGGCCAGTGCATGAAATTACAGCCTCTCTTTCTTCATCGACATTTAAAAGTTCCTCAAAATATTCCTGCCATCTACCCAATACCTCCAGCTTCCCATCTACTAACCCCCCTACTCTGTTTTTAACTGACAAATCCATTCGTTCCCTAGGCTTTCTTAATTTCTTTATCTCCAGTTTTTTTTCTTATTTTCATCAAAATTTCTTGACAGTGCCTCTCCTACAATATCATCTGCTCTCCTGTTGTACTCTCACCACTCTCTTCACCTTTATTTTACTCTCCATATACTCTGCTCTTCTTATAACACTTCTGCTTTGTAAAAACCTCTCATGAGCTACCTTTTTCTCTTTATCACACCCTTTACTTCATTCCACCAATCACTTCTCTTTCCTTCAGCACCCACCCACCTATAACCACAAACTTCTGCCCCACATTCTAATACTGCATTTTTAAAACTATTCCAACCCTCTTCAACCCCCAGCCCATCCCACTACTCATACTTGCACCAGCCCACCTTTCTACCAATAGTTGCTTATATGTTACCCTAACTTCCTCCTCCCTTAGTTTATACACTTTCACCTCTCTCTTACTTGTTGTTGCCATTTTTATATTGTCGCATCTTTCTCTTACTCTAACTGTAGCTGCAACTAAATAATGATCCGATATATCAGTTGCCCTTGTATAAACATATGTAATATTACCTGGAGTTTGCCTGGAGAGAGTTCCGGGGGTCAACGCCCCCGCGGCCCGGTCTGTGGCCAGGCATCCTGGTGGATCAGAGCCTGATCAACCAGGCTGTTACTGCTGGCTGCACGCAAACCAACGTACGAGCCACAGCCCGGCTGGTCAGGAACCGACTTTAGGTGCTTGTCCAGTGCCAGCTTGAAGACTGCCAGGGGTCTGTTGGTAATCCCCCTTATGTATGCTGGTAGGCAGTTGAATAGTCTGGGGCCCCTGACACTTATTGTATGGTCTCTTAACGTGCTAGTGACACCCCTGCTTTTCATTGGGGGGATGTTGCATCGTCTGCCAAGTCTTTTGCTTTCGTAGTGAGTGATTTTCGTGTGCAAGTTCGGTACTAGTCCCTCTAGGATTTTCCAGGTGTATATAATCATGTATCTCTCCTGCCTGCGTTCCAGAGAATACAGGTTCAGGAACCTCAAGCGCTCCCAGTAATTGAGGTGTTTTATCTCCGTTATGCGCGCCGTGAAGGTTCTCTGTACATTTTCTAGGTCAGCAATTTCACCTGCCTTGAAAGGTGCTGTTAGTGTGCAGCAATATTCCAGCCTAGATAGAACAAGTGACCTGAAGAGTGTCATCATGGGCTTGGCATCCCTAGTTTTGAAGGTTCTCATTATCCATCCTGTCATTTTTCTAGCAGATGCGATTGATAGAATGTTATGGTCCTTGAAGGTGAGATCCTCCGACATGATCACTCCCAGGTCTTTGACGTTGGTGTTTCGCTCTATTTTGTGGCCAGAATTTGTTTTGTACTCTGATGAAGATTTAATTTCCTCGTGTTTACCATATCTGAGTAATTGAAATTTCTCATCGTTGAACTTCATATTGTTTTCTGCAGCCCACTGAAAGATTTGGTTGATGTCCGCCTGGAGCCTTGCAGTGTCTGCAATGGAAGACACTGTCATGCAGATTCGGGTGTCATATATATATATATATATATATATATATATATATATATATATATATATATATATATATATATATATATATATATATATATATATATATGTATATATATATATATTGTAATGTAGGTGGGGTCCACCTCTGGTGTAAATTGTGGGACCCATAGCCTAGAAGTGGTTAAAAAGGCTTCAAGGAAAAGTATTTGGATTTCTTCCTGAAGCCGTTTAAATATTCAACTTCCCCTACCATCCCATCTTTTCATTCTTTTTTACCAATAGGTATATTTTATTACATAATATGGTATGATACAAAAGGTTTAAGAGATATATTGTGATATAAAGATGGTATATACAGTACACGAGATGTGAGAGATACATGTCTAGTGCATATTGTTACGTGTTTGTCACTGATTATAATGAAAAAATCTCATCCAGCTCTTAAGAACTGGAGTGCGTGCCCAAAATACAGCAGGCATTACCGCTCTGAACAGCAGCGCTGAATCGCTGGAACAGAAAACTAGCTGCCCTGGAATCCCTAGTTACCCTGATGAGTCTTTTGCCTGGCTCCTTAAGGAACTTAGATGTACTCTTTCCCCATGAGCCAAGGGTCTCCGAGCCTATGGGAACAAACATATAATGATGGGCAAGTTCTCCATATTTTCTAGACTTTTGGGACTCCCTGAAGCTGGCGGCTGCCCCTTCCTTCCTCCCTGGTGTATTAGAGATAGGTATCAGCCAAGGTAGATGCACATGTGTAGTCCCACACCACCTGCTTACCGTCTGTCCAGGCTTGAAGTGTGATACCATCTGGATGCTTCTGGCTGCCATCAGATCTGCCTAGTTGAGGTGGCTCCCTTACTGATGGGCATCCGGCTGCTGTGAGGCTCCTCTTGATAATGTTATTAATCTCCTCGTGTCTTGCAATCTTTCTCTCGGATTTACGGCATATAAGACCATGGTACCCGAGTCGGTCTGCTGCTTCACTGCCACAAATACACCTGTGTTCGGCGAGAATAGGGGCGGCAAGTTGAATGGCAACACCAATGCGGATGGTCTATGGGTCGATCCGTGTGCCCAGGCTGGAGTTGGGAACAGCCAACAGAAAGTCCCCTGCACGAGAAGCTCTCACTGCCAGGAGGCGGGATCTGTCCTTCCCTGGCACTCTGAAGCATTGTTGAGGCTATTTTCTCCCAGTGCAACTCTTTGTAGTTGTTTGGGGGAGCAGGTCTGGTTTCAGAGCCCGTTAGATACATCCCAGATCATGGCTCCGTCAATGAACTTTTGGTCCTGGACTCCAATCTTGTCCCTAAGATGTTCAGGAAGAATTGCTGCTACAAGCCCTCTGGATGCAATGCATGAGGACAGAAAAACAGGTAGTGCAATCTGTGATAACTTGCGGACACCAATGCCTCCTAGCCTGACTGGAAGTGTAGCTTGGTTCCACTGCCCATCTTCTAGAGTAAGGTTCAGTACTTTCGTAAAAATCTGCCTCAGGATACTGTCATATTCGTACAGTATAGGGTTATCATATGAAGGTGCACATCTTAGGAAATATGTCAACCTGGACAGACTCGCGCACTTTGTGAGAAGGTACAAGGCATCGTGGGTGTCAAGATTGCCTATTCGATGTTCCATTCTCCTCACTTCTTCCAATTTCTTCCTGAGGATTGTGTCAATGGCATCGCTTCCCAGAGGTGCTCCAAGCAAGACGCTATTTGTAGGGGTAATGACTGCTTCTCTGGTAGCTTGGATCTCACTGCATTTATCACTTGTTGACTGACTCCGCCTTTCTGGATGCCCTTCCGTCTCCTCTGTGAACAATTCTTTGAATCTCATGTTGAACTCCTCACATACTTTGCCATCATTTTTTGTGACCTCCCCTCCTTCCTCGGCCTGATTACCTGGTCCTTCACTGCTGTTTTCCTCCTGATGTGGCTGTACAACAGCTTTGGGTCAGATTTGGCTTTCGCTGTCATTCTCGTATAGTCTTTGGGCCGCTTTTCTTACCTCTGTATATTCATTTCTGACTCTACGACTGCTCTCCTTGTGTGTGTGTGTGTGTGTGTGTGTGTGTGTGTGTGTGTGCACTCCTCTAGTTGTGGTTGCAGGGATCGAGTCACAGCTCCTAGCCCCCGCCTCTTCACTGGTCACTACTAGGTCACTCTCCCTACTCCATGAGCTTTATCATACCTCTTCTTATAACTATGTATGGATCCTGCCTCCACTACATCACTTTCCAAACTATTCCACTTCCTCACAACTCTGTGGCTGAAGAAATACTTCCAAATATCCCTGTGATTCATCTGAGTCTTAAACTTCCAATTGTGAGCTCTTGTTGCTTTGCCCCATCTCTGGAACATCCTCTCTCCGACCTCCTTGTTAATTGCTGGACTTGCGTGGTCCTCCAGCTTTCTTATAAATCTCTCCTGTGGAACCGTGTCAAAAGCCTTATTACAGTCCAGAAAATGCAATCTACCCAACCCTCTCTCTCTCTCTTTTGTCTTACTGCTGTCAGCCTGTCATAGAACTACAGTAGGTTTGTGACACAGGATTTCCTGTCCCTGAAACCGTGCTGGTAATCTTTGATAAGCTTACTCCTTTCTAGGTGCTCCACCACTCTTCTGATATTCTTCTCCATGACTTTGCGTACTATACATGTCAGTGACACTGATCTGTAGTTTAATGCTTCGTGTCTGTCTTTTTAAAAATTTGGGACTACATTTGCTGTTTTCCATACCTAAGGTAGTCGTCCTGTTTCAATAGATGTGTTGAAGATTATTGTTAATGGTACACAGAGTGCTTCTACTCCCTCTCTCAGGATGCATGCTATCCGGCCCCATCGCCTTTGAGGTATCTAGCTCGCCTAGCAGCCTCTTCACGTCTTCGGTTGTATGTATTGTGTCCAACACTTGATGTACGCCACCTCTCCATCTTTCTGGAGTTCCATCTGTCTCCTAAGTGAATACTTCTTTGAATCTCATGTTAAGCTCCACACATACTTCTCAGTTGTTTCTGGTGATCTCTTCTTCCCTTCTCAGCCTGATTACCTGGTCCTTGACTGTTGTTTTCCTCCTGATGTGGCTGTACAACAGCTTCAGGTCAGATTTTGCTATCGCTGCTATGTCATTTTCGTATTGTTGATGGGCCTCCCTTCTTACCTGAGGATATTTGTTTCTGGCTCTACGACTGCTCTCCTTATTCTCCTGGATCCTCTGCCTTCTATGCATCTTCCATTCTCTAGCACACTTGGTTTTGGCCTCTCTACAGCTTTGGGTGAACCAAGTGATAGTCCTGGCCTTCTCGTTATTTTTCTGTTACCCTTAGGTACAAACCTTTCCTCTGCTTCCTTGCATATTGTCACATATTCCATCATCTCTTTTACTGATCTCCCTACCAAGTCTATGTCTATGAACCTCATGCAAGAAATTTCTCATGCCTGTATAGTCCCCTTTCTTGTAGTCTGGGTTCATTTGTTCTGCCCTTCCTACTTCCCTGTCCACTTGTAACTCTACTATGTATTCGAAGCTCGGAACCACATTGTCAATGGCCCCTAGTCGTCTGATATGCAATGTCGTCAATAACTGCACTACTCAAGGCGAATACTAGGTCCAGTCTTGCTGGTTCGTCTTCTCCTCTCTCTTTTTGGTTTTGTCCCCTACATGTTCGTACATGAAGTTTTCCAGTACTATCGCCATCATCTTAGCCCTCCATGTTTCTGGGCCTCATGTGGCTCCAGGTTTCCCCAGTCAATTTCTTTGTGATTGAAATCACCCACAACCAGTAACTTTGCCCTGCTCACATGAGCCCTTCTGGCCACTTCAGCCAACGTGTCGACCATTGCTCTGTTACTCTCATCACATTCTTGCCTTGGCCTCATGCTATTCTTTGGTGGGTTACACATCGCTGCAATTACCACCTTGGGACGTCCAGACTAAAGCGTTCCTATTATGTAGTATCTTTACTCTAACTCTTTCTCCTTTCTCCAGCTCCTCAAAAATCCCATTGTTTTTTGATGAGCAGTGCCACTCCTCAACCCGGTCTGTTCCCTCTTGTCTTTCCTCAGGATCTGATAAGCAGTTGGAAAGATGGCACCTGTTATCATGCCTGTGAGCTTGGTTTCTGTGAGAACTATGATGTTTGGTGATGCTTCTTTAATTTTTTCATGCCACTCTTCCTACTTGTTCATTATTCCATCAGCATTGGTATACCATACCTTCAGTTTCCTCTCCAACTCTGTCTTCTGGGGTGCTTTGTGGAGGTCCCTGTGGGATTCTACTGTGTAGTGTGGGGTGGGGGCTGTGAATGTGGGTTGTGGTTTGTATTGGGATAGTGTATTTGGTGGAGGGGTTCTGAGATTGGTTCTGTGTGTATTTGCGCTTGTTGCTCTGCTCGGCTCTGGTTGTCCTCTGCCACCTCTATTCTAGTCTCTCCTAGCCTCTTCCATTCTTTTATTTGTGTCCAACGACAATTGCGTTGATTCAGCATCTGTTGTACCTCTGGCTGATCAAAGATATTGCTTACATAAGCAGCACCTGCAACAAAGTTCGTTGCATTGTCTGAAATCATCAGTCTGGCTACAAACCTTCTGAATAATTTGGTAAAGGTTTCAGCAGACATGTCAGTGGCTACTTCTAGGTATACTGCTCTAGTCGTAGCACAGGTGAACAAACAGATGTACACCTTGATGGGAACTTTGTCAACTGTTTTAGTTAGAATTACTGTAATCTACACCTGTCACCTCAAATGGAGTGATATGACAAACTCGTTCAGAGGGATATGGAGGTGGACCTGGATATTGACATACTCGCATATCGTAGTGACAATAAGTAATGCAGTCCTTTGTTTTTTCTCTTGGAGTACGTTTATTTGTGACAGTCTGTTTACTGTCCTTGTATTCACAGCTTGATAAGTGCCTACATGGAATTTCCCATTCTGTGATTTAGTGGGAGTAGGTATATTCTTTTTATACTGAGTTGAAAGTTTAGTATCCACAGTAGGATTTGTGGATTTATCATCATGTCTCATTGCTTGCATCCAAGAAACTATTGCTTGTAAACCGTTGCTAATTTCTTCATAAGTGAAATAGTGTCTGTTGTACATAATATTTAATCGTTCAATGGTTTGTGGTGACAGCTTACCCTGTACAATACCACTGATAAACCAATCACATTGATTTAGGTCATATTCAGCATCTAGAGATCTGAGATTAATCTCTAATGTGATCCTAAATGACTGCAAATATGAAAAACAATGTCTAGGTGGCTTCAAGCTTGAGATTGTGACTGCATGTCTAACCCTCGCTTTGTCAGCATCAAAGTAATTGTCTGACAAGACACGTAAGGCTGGATTATAATTCTTTCACCACTGGAAATAATCAGATCATAAAGTTCTCCCTTCACAAGACATTTAAGATAATTGAACTTAGCGATCTCATCTATGTTAGTACATGAATTTAGTCATGTCTTTCTAAGATAGGTAATGACAGTGTAGGCAAACTTGGTAATCGTATGCTAGGTGTGGCAGGTGTATGACCACTAGTTACAATAGTTCTTTATGACAGAGTTTTGTGGCAGGTAGCATGTGCTCCTGTCCAACTTAATTGTTGATGCTGGGAATTCTCTTTCATATTTCGCATAATCTGAATTAATGTTTTCCAGACGCTGAGTAAGTAATTCCAGTTTTGCCTCTAGATCATAAAAATCAATGTTTGCATTTTGGGTCAACCCTACACAGACTGGTATTAGACTTTCTAATTGTGTAATTTTCATCTGCAAATATTTAAATTGAGTCTCTAATGACGCCATTTTACTGGACTAATTCCTAGCACCACACTCAGTGTTTAAAAACTACACCGCAGTGAACAGCTGTGTTTGTGAAGTTCACGTAAGCACACTTCTGGCCCAGTGACTGCAGGGTCAGTGACCTTGAAGGGTACAGGGTACATATGTCCAGACACTGAGTCGTCGTAAGATGCTATACACATCACACTGTATATCACACATGTATAATCATTATACATATAAATGTCACTTAATATATGTGAAAGTTTACACTTAATATAACTTCCTTAAATTTATTTCTATAACTATAAACACGATGTCGAGATATATATAAAATATATATATATATATATATATATATATATATATATATATATATATATTATATATATATATATATATATATATATATATATATATATATATATATATATATATATATATTCAGACAAGCTGAACGCCAGTCTGGTTGTTGATGCTGATGTAAGCTCGCTTGGGTGAGTGAAGAGTCGCTCCCTTGCAGTGAATTTATGGGTGAAGACAGGCGAGACGTACCCCGTTTTCTATTGGGTGATGGGTGATCCGACTACTGTTTTCTATTGACAAGCAAGCCAGCTTTCTCTTGCTCACCATTCTCTTACATTAAATGTAAAGACTCCTTTATTTTGATTTATTTTGTAAAACACTAGTTTTACAGTTTTTTCTTGAAGGACTTTAGGCTCACAATGACTTGTACACTGCTTTACAAGGTTTTTGCACCATTATGTGGCCACTATCTGGTTCGAAGGACCAATTTTGGGGATTTTTATATAGAACGTCATCATAAGCTATGTAACTGTGCTGGAAACAAGGTTACTTAGCTTTGTCACTGTCTCAGCCTATCCACAGCTTCAGCCTGATTTCTCAACAGCTCCCTGGAGCTGTTGAGAAATCAGGGCAAGTATATGATTGCCCCAAAGGATCATATGACAACATACATTCAGTAACTGAATATTGAACAGTGCCTATTTTACTTACTTTTTTGGGCTCAATGGCCCTCCTATCACGGATTAATATGGTACAGTAGACCGTCATTTAGCACGAGTTTATTTGGCACGATTTGGGTATAGCACGACTGATGAATTGCGGCACAATTTTATGTAACACGTTGTATGTTGTGGTTCAGCGGGGGAAACCTCCCGCAGTCTCCAGCAACCCCCAGACACCACCCCATACCTGTCCAGTCCAACTTCTCTGCTACAAGCTTGTGATTGTGAATTGTTTTTTGATCGTTGAATTGCTACATCTTGTACCTGCCAGGCAATCATGACACCCAGAAGGCATACCAGTGTTGCTCAAAGTGGCAAGAAAAGGTGTAAGCATTTAAGTCTTAAAATTTACGAAGGAGACAAAGATATTAGACAAGACATCCTGTTGCCATAATGAAGTGTTACTTTGTACACATAAAAAGAGGTAAACATAAGTTTGCGTGACTGACTTACTGAATGGCTGACTGATTTGACAGGCTTATTGAACAACTTGACATACTGAATCATTTGACTGACTTACTGAACGACTTGACTGATTTACTGAATGACTTGATTGGCTTACTGAATCACTTGACTGACTGAATGACTTCAAGTTCGACACTCCAGTACAACCATCAGCTTCAGTACCAGAACCTCTACCATCCACCTCAGCCCAGTTGGGCCACAACATAACTCTCCACTCACTTTAAAATCATCCACAAACACCAGCACCCACAATTTAAGGTAAGAAATATTGTTATTTCTGTTACATTTGTAGTCTTAAGCAGTAAAAACAACATAATACATCATAATGAACTACAATTACATTATTATTATTTTTATTATCACACTGGCCGATTCCCACCAAGGCAGGGTGGCCCGAAAAAGAAAAACTTTCACCATCATTCACTCCATCACTGTCTTGCCAGAAGGGTGCTTTACACTACAGTTTTTAAACTGCAACATTAACACCCCTCCTTCAGAGTGCAGGCACTGTACTTCCCATCTCCAGGACTCAAGTCCGGCCTGCCGGTTTCCCTGAATCCCTTCATAAATGTTACTTTGCTCACACTCCAACAGCACGTCAAGTATTAAAAACCATTTGTCTCCATTCACTCCTATCAAACACGCTCACGCATGCCTGCTGGAAGTCCAAGCCCCTCGCACACAAAACCTCCTTTACCCCCTCCCTCCAACCTTTCCTAGGCCGACCCCTACCCCGCCTTCCTTCCACTACAGACTGATACACTCTTGAAGTCATTCTGTTTCGCTCCATTCTCTCTACATGTCCGAACCACCTCAACAACCCTTCCTCAGCCCTGTGGACAACAGTTTTGGTAATCCCGCACCTCCTCCTAACTTCCAAACTACGAATTCTCTGCATTATATTCACACCACACATTGCCCTCAGACATGACATCTCCACTGCCTCCAGCCTTCTCCTCGCTGCAACATTCATCACCCATGCTTCACACCCATATAAGAGCGTTGGTAAAACTATACTCTCATACATTCCCCGCTTTGCCTCCAAGGACAAAGTTCTTTGTCTCCACAGACTCCTAAGTGCACCACTCACTCTTTTTCCCTCATCAATTCTATGATTCACCTCATCTTTCATAGACCCATCTGCTGACACGTCCACTCCCAAATATCTGAATACTTTCACCTCCTCCATACTCTCTCCCTCCAATCTGATATTCAATCTTTCATCACCTAATCTTTTTGTTATCCTCATAACCTTACTCTTTCCTGTATTCACCTTTAATTTTCTTCTTTTGCACACCCTTCCAAATTCATCCACCAATCTCTGCAACTTCTCTTCAGAATCTCCCAAGAGCACAGTGTCATCAGCAAAGAGCAGCTGTGACAACTCCCACTTTGTGTGTGATTCTTTATCTTTTAACTCCACGCCTCTTGCCAAGACCCTCGCATTTACTTCTCTTACAACCCCATCTATAAATATATTAAACAACCACGGTGACATCACACATCCTTGTCTAAGGCCTACTTTTACTGGGAAAAAATTTCCCTCTTTCCTACATACTCTAACTTGAGCCTCACTATCCTCGTAAAAACTCTTCACTGCTTTCAGTAACCTACCTCCTACACCATACACTCGCAACATCTGCCACATTGCCCCCCTATCCACCCTGTCATACGCCTTTTCCAAATCCATAAATGCCACAAAGACCTCTTTAGCCTTATCTAAATACTGTTCACTTATATGTTTCACTGTAAACACCTGGTCCACTCACCCCCTACCTTTCCTAAAGCCTCCTTGTTCATCTGCTATCCTATTTTCCGTCTTACTCTTAATTCTTTCAATTATAACTCTACCATACACTTTACCAGGTACACTCAACAGACTTATCCCCCTATAATTTTTGCACTCTCTTTTATCCCCTTTGCCTTTATACAAAGGAACTATGCATGCTCTCTGCCAATCCCTAGGTACCTTACCCTCTTCCATACATTTATTAAATAATTGCACCAACCACTCCAAAACTATATCCCCACCTGCTTTTAACATTTCTATCTTTATCCCATCAATCCCGGCTGCCTTACCCCCTTTCATTTTACCTACTGCCTCACGAACTTCCCCCACACTCACAACTGGCTCTTCCTCACTCCTACAAGATGTTATTCCTCCTTGCCCTATACACGAAATCACAGCTTCCCTATCTTCATCAACATTTAACAATTCCTCAAAATATTCCCTCCATCTTCCCAATACCTCTAACTCTCCATTTAATAACTCTCCTCTCCTATTTTTAACTGACAAATCCATTTGTTCTCTAGGCTTTCTTAACTTGTTAATCTCACTCCAAAACTTTTTCTTATTTTCAACAAAATTTGTTGATAACATCTCACCCACTCTCTCATTTGCTCTCTTTTTACATTGCTTCACCACTCTCTTAACCTCTCTCTTTTTCTCCATATACTCTTCCCTCCTTGCATCACTTCTACTTTGTAAAAACTTCTCATATGCTAACTTTTTCTCCCTTACTACTCTCTTTACATCATCATTCCACCAATCGCTCCTCTTCCCTCCTGCACCCACTTTCCTGTAACCACAAACTTCTGCTGAACACTCTAACACTACATTTTTAAACCTACCCCATACCTCTTCGACCCCATTGCCTATGCTTTCATTAGCCCATCTATCCTCCAATAGCTGTTTATATCTTACCCTAACTGCTTCCTCTTTTAGTTTATAAACCTTCACCTCTCTCTTCCCTGATGCTTCTATTCTCCTTGTATTCCATCTGCCTTTTACTCTCAGTGTAGCTACAACTAGAAAGTGATCTGATATATCTGTGGCCCCTCTATAAACATGTACATCCTGAAGTCTACTCAACAGTCTTTTATCTACCAATACATAATCCAACAAACTACTGTCATTTCGCCCTACATCATATCTTGTATACTTATTTATCCTCTTTTTCTTAAAATATGTATTACCTATAACTAAACCCCTTTCTATACAAAGTTCAATCAAAGGGCTCCCATTATCATTTACACCTGGCACCCCAAACTTACCTACCACACCCTCTCTAAAAGTTTCTCCTACTTTAGCATTCAGGTCCCCTACCACAATTACTCTCTCACTTGGTTCAAAGGCTCCTATACATTCACTTAACATCTCCCAAAATCTCTCTCTCTCCTCTGCATTCCTCTCTTCTCCAGGTGCATACACGCTTATTATGACCCACTTCTCGCATCCACTTACATATTCACTTTTATTTTTGTAAGATCTGGAGGCCTAAAATAAGTTGTTTGGCTTTTTTTGGGGTTCTCAGGAACGTAACCCTATTTTTCCCATAAGTTCTTCAGTTCATCTAACACAGTTTTACCTAACACTGTGTTTTCAGGAACGTAACTATCGTGTTAAATGACCGTCTACTGTACCACCAAATAAGATATGATCTAGCTATCCACTGCACAGCCACCCTAACCAGTATCATGGTTTATTAGACGTACTTGGGTATTTGTAGCTGAACCCTGGCTTGTGTCAGGATGTAACCCAGTATCGATGTCTTGATTGAAGAATAGTGTCTTGGTGCACTGCTAGTCTATGAAGATAGTTCTCAATACACTCGGTACAATAAACTGTCTTTCAATCATTTTAATTTCACAGTAACGTCACTACAAGAAGCTGCGCACACTTCTCTTTTCTACCATGAATGGAGAATGTCTGAGAGGTCGAGAAGGCAATGTTATAGTTCCTTTGTTAAGGTTAATGCACACGTAACATGCTCCTCGTACCAGGTCTTCACTCAATCTGCTGGCACTTGCCTCGCTTCAGCTGCGACTGCCCTCGGAGTCTCTAGTTCACAAAAGATATGCCGATTCCAGAAGTTTTCCCTTCCTTGCCAGACTGCCACAGGAAGCAATGCAGGATGCTTGATTTCTGGTTGTCTGTGCATAGACGACAGTTTATGCTGTCTCTAGCATGGTAATAAAGTGGGTGCAGATTTCCTTAACTGTCTTGTTATGTTAAGAGATTAATTGTCTTTCATTAGCCCATGGTAGTTGCAACACTGGTCTCTTGCAAGGAATTGGCGCGTCTTACTTGGTGCCCGGGTACAAACACATGTTACAAATTAAACTTGTTAATCAGAAGATACATGACATCTGCCCTTCCTGAGAGTCATCCCTTACAGCTGAAAGGGGGCTGAATAGGACAGATGGGGCTGAAAGAGGGCTGATACTCCCCTCCTGGAGAAAATTCTCCACACTGGTTGTCCTCTGCCACCTCTGTCCTCGTCTCTCCTAGCCTCTTTTGTTAGTGTCCTCTCCCTCAGTTGCTGTTATTTTCTCATTCTGTCGTGGTCTACGCACACCCTCTTGTATATTGTTTCCTTCAGCTGTGGTTTCTCTTGCAGGATCCTGTTTTGCACCATTCGTCTTGAAAATCAGTTTGACTGGTGGATTTCTCCTCAAGTACCCCCCTGTTCTCTGAAAATTTATCTCAGTCATGTCTTCCTAGCATATTTCTTTGATGTTTTCAATCTCTTGTTTTTCTTTCTGACGTCTTTCGTTGTGTGTCCTCCCTTCACTCTTTTGAATCCCATGAACAAAAACTGACCTCACTCTCTTCTTTTCCCATTGCCTTTCCCTCTGACTCTCTAGGTCCTGTTGATGCATAGCCATTGTCTTAAAGGAAATAATACTACGATGAGCCGGGGATCGAACCCGAGTTATTCAGCCAGCCTTCTGGGAAGTCAGGTAAATTCTCGATGCCTTGATCAACTCCACCACCATGCTACATAAGTTAGGTGCCCAGCAAGTACACTAGATATGCCACTCCTAATGTGAGCACGTATGTGGCCATAGAAAGCTACAGGAACTAAGTTCATTCTCCTCCCGTTTGGGATATCGGTCTCATGAGCATGAAAATATTAATTAAATTAGTTCCTGTAACTTTCCACATTCCACGTGCTCGTTTTAGAAGTGGCATGTCCAGTGTACTTGCTGGGCACCTAACGTTTGTAGAAAGGCGTCGATAATTTAGCTGGCTTCCCTAGAGGTTGTCTAAGTAATTCGGGTTCGATCCCTGGCTGGCTGCGATATAATGATTTTACAGGCAACACTCTCGTGACATGGCTTTATCAGCAGTACAAACTGACCCTGCTGTCTCATCCCTCAGCTCCCGAAGTTTTTCATGGTACTTCTATTCTTATTCCCCTCGAAATTATATTGCCCATAACCCTAACATAAATCGTTTTGTAAGCTCTGTGGCTTACAAAACGATGTACTGGTAAATAAATTCCTTTTTCTCTTCTGATTATTTGCTGTGCAGTGGATGCTGACTATGGGCTTACGATGAGTTCCTGTGGGCACTGACCTGTGCTGACTAGTTTCCCTTCTCATATGATAATTTGTAGGTGCTGACCCATCTGATTTCTCAAATGCTGCGATCTGCATATTGACCTCTCTACCATGATTTGCTGTGGGTAATGTCCCATCTATCTACTCAACTGTGCTATGGGTACTGATCTATCTCTATTCTCTTATGATTAGCTCTGGGTGCAGATGTATTGTTTTCTTCTGTGATTACTGTCCGTGAGAGTTGACCTGTCTTCTCTCATTTTTAAAATTGCCACATATTTTCCAAAAGTTAAACTTCACCCATTATTGTACCTTTAGAATTATTGGCAACTCTTCCTTCACAGTAATGCAATTTACAAGTAGGTAGGTAAGACACAGGCAGCATTTAGGTAACTTTATTCCGAAACGTTTCGCCTAAACAGTAGGCTTCTTCAGTCGAGTACAGAAAGTAGGCAGGAGCAGTAGAGATGTGAAGACGATGTAATCAGTCCATCACCCTTGAAGTCGAAGATTTGTGGTTATCAGTCCCTCAGCCTGGAGAAGTTCTGTTCCAAAGTCTGGAACTAACTGAAGATCAAGCGACAGTGTTGAGACTTGAATACTGTCTGAAGTAGAGGTGCAGAGTAGTAGTAGTGAGAATGTAGCCACTGAGAGTTCGTCCCTCTCAGATCAAACAATTCTCGCTTGAAAAAGTTGTCCAAGGTGTTTTCTCTTCTGTACCAAGATGCCATTGTGTTGCAGTGTCTGACAGAGTAAATATTAAAAGTTGCCTAAATGTTGCCTATGTATCTTACTTACCAACCTGTCGGTATTGTATACCATTTTAATATTCACTCTGTCAGACACTGCAACACAATGGCATCTTGGTACAGAAGAGAAAACACCTTGGACAACTTTTTCAAGCGAGAATTGTTTGATCTGAGAGGGACGAACTCTCAGTGGCTACATTCTCACTACTACTACTCTGCACCTCTACTTCAGACAGTATTCAAGTCTCAACACTGTCGCTTGATCTTCAGTTAGTTCCAGACTTTGGAACAGAACTTCTCCAGGCTGAGGGACTGATAACCACAAATCTTCGACTTCAAGGGTGATGGACTGATTACATCGTCTTCACATCTCTACTGCTCCTGCCTACTTTCTGTACTCGACTGAAGAAGCCTACTGTGTAGGCGAAACGTTTCGGAATAAAGTTGCCTTACCTACCAACCTGTCGGTATTATATACCACTTGAATATTCAATTTACATGTACATTGACAGTTCTGAGGTCTCCTTTCAATTATTTCGCCACCATTAAAATTTTAATTTTTTAGCAATATATGTTTTCCTCACTGAAGGTAAAATAAACGCCAATTCATTTAATGTAAATTGCGAATGGAATTTGTTCTTTTATTATTACTAAAATAATATGTCGTGTCTCTAATTCTCTGAGTTTTTTTCCCTTTTTGATGGTCCCCTCTTCATTGAGATCCCATTCCTCGTGGAAATGTAACTGTTCTTGGAGTGTCAACTGTTCTTGTAAACTCACTATTCTTGGATGTCCCACTGTTCTGTATGATTCTTCTCTGGAAATATAAACACATACGCAGTGTAATGTGATCCTTTATTGACAACGTTTCGCCCACACAGTGGGCTTTATCAAGTCGCAAACAGATCTACCTGGGTGGAAGGTACGTGAGTATGTATACAATAAAGTCAGGTTGAAAATGCCGAGTCAGGCGGAGAATGCTACATGTGACAATCTACTGAGTAGGGTTATAGGGCTATATATTTATCCAATCTCTTCCATGCTACCTAGGTGTCGAAAATACTGTATATATTTTTCAGAAATACAGTATTTTATATGTAAACTAATTAAATATATTGTATTTAATAAAAATTATATTGTAAAAATTGGGAAGCTCGGCGCCTGCGCTGACGAGCAGGAGGAGTCGCCATGTTTTTTGAATGAGCCAAGAAAACGTTAGTGAAAATAAGAAGAATTTTCGTCGCTTTAGAGGTTATATTGGGCTTACACCTTTCAAATAGGAGCCGAAATTGTTGGATGTGCATTTCTGCATAATTTGAGCATTAAATCGATGTACAGGGCAGCTCCAGGAACCTCAGATAAGCTATCTAAATTATGTTTGTAATTCTGGCCAGTATTATCATCACAAATTTAGTTAGAGGGAGGTTTTTGAGTATTATACACAGTAATCTCCAGTCTAATTGGTGAGTGTTATGTTTATAAATTCTTCTTCTGTTATATAAATGTGTATATGTAATCATTTATTAATTTTAATATACAGTCCACAAAAATTATAATAATTTTACCAGAATTCCTGGTGTGTATGTACATTTCATTAGAAATTAATATAGGTCTAGAGCAACTTATGGAGAGATAGATGGTAGGTATCGAAGGGGAACATTTTTGCGACCTAGGTGCCCTAAAAATTCCTACTTGTCTCTGTAACTTTGATAAAAACTAATTACCTTTGTTACCATTTACTTGTATATATGTAATGAGATTCATCCAGGTAAATGTAATTTTCCACATTAGGTATTAAACTCTATAACCCTATTCGGTAGACTGCCACATGCAGCATTCTCAACTTGACTTCCTCCTATAAATACTCACGTACCTTCCACCCAGGAAGATCTGTTTGTGACTTGATAAAGCCCACTGTGTGGGAGAAACGTTGTCAACAAAGTATCACATTATACTGCATGTGCGTTTATATTTCCATAGTGTCGATATTTTATACCGTTTATTTCCATAGTTTTTCTCTTCTGAGGTAATCTTCTCGTAGGTCCCCCTCATGTTTGAGTTCATTCCCTCTTTTGAGGTCTTTGAATTTTCTTCTTTATTTCTCCTCTTTTCCAACAATGTTTCCCATGTTTACAAGACGATTTTGAGCTGCACAGTAACAGTGATGCACATTTAACTAGACGTTAAAGTCTACAATCCAGGTATAGAGCGCACAGTAAAATATCTGCTACCGCTCATAGGTTGGATATATGGTTTGAGGTGAACTATCAGTTATAGTTCACAAACTGGTACAGGGTGCACAATGAACCAGCTATTATAGTCCATAGGTTGGTCATCGAATGGACAGTAAACCAACAGCTGCTACGGACGAATTCAATTGTCCTCGTGGAGTCAAATTTGAATGAGAAGGCCTTGAGCACTCGTTGAGCATTGGCACTGGTGCCAGGCTTAAGTCTGGCACAAGTGCAGCCATCTAGCCACATTGTCTGTGTTTACTCAGCAGCAAATGTAACCTGCCAGCGCCTACCCAATATAGATACAGCAACATGACGTTTATTGATGGTCCCTAAGGCAGAGTGCACCCTCTCTTGTAAAAGCTATGCTTGCTCGTTTCTCTCTCTCTCTCTCTCTCTCTCTCTCTCTCTCTCTCTCTCTCTCTCTCTCTCTCTCTCTCTCTCTCAGAATCTTCATGTTAATGATTCAGCGATGCTTCATTGTATTTTATAAGAATATCTCCCTCAAAGCCAGGCTCTTCCCGGGTTTCATATATCAATGTAAAAAGTACCAATGCGATATGAATGATCAGTCATTAGATAATACTCTTGAAAGGAACAGCCGGGAAGAAAATGTTGATGACTGCTTCTCTTCAGTCACAACAACTGTCTTTTGGCTATTGGTATTTCTGAACTGAGAACTCTGACTAGTAGTTCTGTGATAGAGATGAGTCACCTTGGCAGGTTGTCTACTTCTTCCGAAATAGGAAAAGGTAGATTGGATAGGAGTAGAGGCAGATTGTATGAATTCTCTCTCAATCATACCTCAGTTGGGGGTGTACGATGTAAGGCAAATGGAAACAGATGCAATCAGTGTGACATTTTACTGTGGCAACGTTTCGCTCTCCAGAAGCTGTCAAGCAGTTACAATCATTACAACGTCATTATATATATTATATAATATATATATATATATATATATATATATATATATATATATATATATAAATATGTAGAGAGAATGGAGCGAAACAGAGTGACTTCAAGAGTGTATCAGTCTGTAGTGGAAGGAAGGCGGGGTAGGGGTCGGCCTAGGAAAGGTTGGAGGGAGGGGGTAAAGGAGGTTTTGTGTGCGAGGGGCTTGGACTTCCAGCAGGCATGCGTGAGCGTGTTTGATAGGAGTGAATGGAGACAAATGGTTTTTAATACTTGACGTGCTGTTGGAGTGTGAGCAAAGTAACATTTATGAAGGGATTCAAGGAAACCGGCAGGCCGGACTTGAGTCCTGGAGATGGGAAGTACAGTGCCTGCACTCTGAAGGAGGGGTGTTAATGTTGCAGTTTAAAAACTGTAGTGTAAAGCACCCTTCTGGCAAGACAGTGATGGAGTGAATGATGGTGAAAGTTTCTTTTTCGGGCCACCCTGCCTTGGTGGGAATCGGCCAGTGTGATATATATATATATATATATATATATATATATATATATATATATATATATATATATATATATATATATATAAATATATATATATATATATATATATATATATATATATATATATATATATATATATATATATATATATAATCTTTTGTACCATATTATGTAATAAAATATTCCTATAGGTAAAAAAATTATGAAAAGATGGGGTGGTAGGGGAAGTGGAATATTCAAACGGTTTCAGGAAGAAATACAAATATTCTTCCCTGAAGCCTTTTTATCCACTTTCCCGAGGCTGTGGGTCCCACAATTTACACCAGAGGTGGACCCCATTGTATATATATATATATATATATATATATATATATATATATATATATATATATATATCATTTTTATTATTATCACACTGGCCGATTCCCACCAAGGCAGGGTGGCCCTAAAAAGAAAAACTTACACCATCATTCACTCCATCACTGTCTTGCCAGAAGGGTGCTTTACACTACAGTTTTTAAACTGCAACATTAACACCCCTCCTTCAGAGTGCAGGCACTGTACTTCCCATCTCCAGGACTCAAGTCCGGCCTGCCGGTTTCCCTGAACCCCTTCATAAATGTTACTATGCTCACACTCCAACAGCACGTCAAGTATTAAAAACCATTCGTCTCCATTCACTCCTATCAAACACGCTCACGCACGCCTGCTGGAAGTCCAAGCCCCTCGCACACAAAACCTCCTTTACCCCCTCCCTCCAACCTTTCCTAGGCCGACCCCTACCCCGCCTGCCTTCCACTACAGACTGATACACTCTTGAAGTCATTCTGTTTCGCTCCATTCTCTCTACATGTCCGAACCACCTCAACAACCCTTCCTCAGCCCTCTGGACAACAGTTTTGGTAATCCCGCACCTCCTCCTAACTTCCAAACTACGAATTCTCTGCATTATATTCACACCAAACATTGCTCTCAGACATGACATCTCCACTGCCTCCAGCCTTCTCCTCGCTGCAACATTCATCACCCATGCTTCACACCCATATAAGAGTGTTGGTAAAACTATACTCTCATACATTCCCCTCTTTGCCTCCAAGGACAAAGTTCTTTGTCTCCACAGACTCCTAAGTGCACCACTCACCCTTTTCCCCTCATCAATTCTATGATTCACCTCATCCTTCATAGACCCATCCGCTGACACGTTCACTCCCAAATATCTGAATACATTCACCTCCTCCATACTCTCTCCCTCCAATCTGATATCCAATCTTTCATCACCTAATATTTTTGTTATCCTCATAACCTTACTCTTTCCTGTATTCACTTTTAATTTTCTTCTTTTGCACACCCTACCAAATTCATCCACCAATCTCTGCAACTTCTCTTCAGAATCTCCCAAGAGCACAGTGTCATCAACAAAGAGCAACTGTGACAACTTCCACTTTGTGTCATTCTTGTCAAGACCCTCGCATTTACTTCTCTTACAACCCCATCTATAAATATATTAAACAACCACGGTGACATCACACATCCTTGTCTAAGGCCTACTTTTACTGGGAAATAATTTCCCTTTTTCATATGTACTCTAACTTGAGCCTCACTATCCTCGTAAAAACTCTTCACTGCTTTCAGTAACCTACCTCCTACACCATACACCTGCAACATCTGCCACATTGCCCCCCTATCCACCCTGTCATATGCCTTTTCCAAATCCATAAATGCCACAAAGACCTCTTTAGCCTTATCTAAATACTGTTCACTTATATGTTTCACTGTAAACACCTGGTCCACACACCCCCTACCTTTCCTAAAGCCTCCTTGTTCATCTGCTATCCTATTCTCAGTCTTACTTTTAATTCTTTCAATAATAACTCTACCATACACTTTACCAGGTATACTCAACAGACTTATCCTCCTATAATTTTTGCACTCTCTTTTGTCCCCTTTGCCTTTATACAAAGGAACTATGCATGCTCTCTGCCAATCCCTAGGTACCTTACCCTCTTCTATACATTTATTAAATAATTGCACCAACCACTCCAAAACTACATCCCCACCCGTTTTAACATTTCTATCTTTATCCCATCAATCCCGGCTGCCTTACCAACCCTTTCATTTTACCTACTGCCTCACGAACTTCCCCCACACTCACAACTGGCTCTTCCTCACTCCTACAAGATGTTATTCCTCCTTGCCTTATACACGAAATCACAGCTTCCCTATCTTCATCAACATTTAACAGTTCCTCAAAATATTCCCTCCATCTTCCCAATACCTCTAACTCTCCATTTAATAACTCTCCTCTCCTATTTTTAACTGACAAATCCATTTGTTCTCTAGGCTTCCTTAACTTGTTAATCTCACTCCAAAACTTTTTCTTATTTTCAACAAAATTTGTTGATAACATCTCACCCACTCTCTCATTTGCTCTCTTTTTACAGTGCTTCACCACTCTGAACCTCTCTCTTTTTCTCCATATACTCTTCCCTCCTTGCATCACTTCTACTTTGTAAAAACTTCTCATATGCTAACTTTTTCTCCCTTACTACTCTCTTCACATCATCATTCCACCAATCGCTCCTCTTCCCTCCCGCACCCACTTTCCTGTAACCACAAACTTCTGCTGAACACTCTAACACTACATTTTTAAACCTACCCCATACCTCTTCGACCCCATTGCCTATGTTCTCATTAGCCCATCTATCCTCCAATAGCTGTTTATATCTTTCCCTAACTGCCTCCTCTTTTAGTTTATAAACCTTCACCTCTCTCTTCCCTGATGCTTCTATTCTCCTTTTACCCCATCTACCTTTTACTCTCAGTGTAGCTACAACTAGAAAGTGATCTGATATATCTGTGGCCCCTCTATAAACATGTACATCCTGAAGTCTACTCAACAGTCTATTATCTACCAATACATAATCCAACAAACTACTGTCATTTCGCCCTACATCATATCTTGTATACTTATTTATCCTCTTTTTCTTAAAATATGTATTATCTATAACTAAACCCCTTT
Organism: Cherax quadricarinatus; assembly: GCF_038502225.1. Lineage (NCBI taxonomy): Eukaryota > Metazoa > Arthropoda > Malacostraca > Decapoda > Parastacidae > Cherax > Cherax quadricarinatus. The sequence continues at coordinate 6,818,183 of NC_091318.1, forward strand.
CTATACAAAGTTCAATCAAAGGGCTCCCATTATCATTTACACCTGGCACCCCAAACTTACCTACCACACCCTCTCTAAAAGTTTCTCCTACTTTATCATTCAGGTCCTCTACCACAATTACTCTCTCACTTGGTTCAAAGGCTCCTATACATTCACTTAACATCTCCCAAAATCTCTCTCTCTCCTCTGCATTTCTCTCTTCTCCAGGTGCATACACGCTTATTATGACCCACTTCTCGCATCCAACCTTTACTTTAATCCACGTAATTCTTGCATTTACACATTCATATTCTCTTTTCTCCTTCCATAACTGATCATTCAACATTACTGCTACCCCTTCCTTTGCTCTAACTCTCTCAGATACTCCAGATTTAATCCCATTTATTTCCCCCCACCGAAACTCCCCTACACCCTTCAGCTTTGTTTCGCTTAGGGCCAGGACATCCAACTTCTTTTCATTCATAACATCAGCAATCATCTGTTTCTTGTCATCTGCACTACATCCACGCACATTTAAGCACCCCAGTTTTATAAAGTTTTATAAGGTAGTAGGCTGGTAGACAGCAACCACCCAGGGAAGTACTACCGTCCTGCCAGATGACTGTGAAACAAAAACCTGTAACTGTTTTGCATGATGGTAGGATTGCTGGTGTCTTTTTCTGTCTCATAAACACGCTAGATAACAGGGATATCTTTCTACTCCAACTTACACTTTGGTCACACTTCACAGACATGCACATGCATATATATATACATACATCTAGGTTTTTCTCCTTTTTCTACATAGCGCTTGTTCTTCTTTATTTCTTCTATTGTCCATGGGGAAGTGGAAAAGAATCTTTCCTCCGTAAGCCATGCGTGTCGTATGAGGCGACTAAAATGCCGGGAGCAATGGGCTAGTAACCCCTTCTCCTGTAGACATTTACTAAAAAAGAGAAGAAGAAAAACTTTATATATATATATATATATATATATATATATATATATATATATATATATATATATATATATATATATATATATATATATATATATATATATATATATATATATAATTGTTTTGGGACCATGAAATTGACTCGTGTGAGGGTGTGCAACAGGGGGACCCTCTCGCCCCTATTCTATTCCGTTTGGTCATAAAGGAATTCACAGAAGCATTCTCCAGTGAGCTCAATATCTGGTTCTTGGATGATGGTACCCTGACTGGCACTACAGAATCTCTCCTAGAGGACAGAAAAATTAAAGACATGCGAGAAAGCCTTGGATTATCTATAAACCCCACCAAATGTGAAATAGTTTCTACCAATCGACAGATGATCTAGAATATTAGTGCCGTTTTACCAGGAGCACGAGCCATTGATCCAGCCAATAGCACTCTCCTTGGTGCTCCTCTTGGGTCCAATGCAATCGATCTGATCCTAGAAAAAAGTCAGACCTCAGGACAATGGAAGGCAGGATGAAAGACATCAATACATATGATGCCTTCTACCTACTCACCAGGTGCCTGTCAATCCCAAAACTTACCTACTTTCTGAGATGCTCCCGAGCCTTCAGCAGTCCGAAACTCGAGGAATATGACTCTCTCCTTAAGATTATGCTAAAGAGTGTATTGAATCTTTCCCTCGAAGATGGACAGTGGTTGCAAGCCTCACTTCCGGTCAGGCTTGGGGGCTGGGACTACGCAGATTCTCCCAGATTGCCCTACCAACTTTCCTATCGTCTTCCATAGCATCAAATGAATTAATAAGACAAATTCTTCCGGACAAACTCGGTGACTTAGCAGGAATACAGGACCCTATGCCAGTGCCATCACTGAATGCGAGAGACTTGCTGCTCCATCACCAAACCGTAGTGCAGCACTGGGCTACAAGCAGTCAAGCTGGGATGCCCCCTTCGCTGGAAAGGTACTTGCCAACATGCCCAGGGCTGTAACATCAGACAGGGAGACTTCCCGTCTCTAGGCTGTGAACACACACCACTCCGGGGACTTCCTCCAAACAGTTCCCATTTCGGCAATGGGAACGCGCCTCGACCCTAAAACCCTCCGTATGGCAGTCGCTCTGCACCTTGGTGCCCCAATTCACACAATGTATGTGTATTTGCGGCGATGCGCAAGCCGACCAACGTGGTCTACATGGTCTTAACTGTTTTAAAACCAAGGGCTGGGTATCCAGCTACAGCTGGATGCCCTGGAGAGTGAAACGTTGCCTCAATAAAATGTCACATTAGATGCACGTGTCCATTTACCTAACATTTTGTCGGTAATTCTTCCATCATTTCTAAATGTGTAATGTAGAGAGACATGGAGGTCTCACGTGGCTCAGCTGTGTGCAAGGGTCTTTCTTAATGACGATAACGTTCTAACTTTCACATAGATTTAAAGCACCATCGCATACCAACACGCATAAGCGACCACCATCAAGCACCAGCGAGTACCATCACGCACCAGTGAGCATCATCATGGAATAACACGAACCACCGAGCACCAACAACCTTCAGCAAGCGTCAGCGTCCACCGACACTTCAACAAGCACCAGAGCATTACCCACCAACACAAGTCCTGACACAGTTACATACAAGCCTGGTAGTAAATGATGACAAACCACAGATGAATTCAAGACACAGAATAAGAAGACATTTACTTAAAAATGTTTCTCCCGCTGTGAATTTTTTTTATCAAGTATATAGAACAACACAAATGCATACAAATTTACGTATAAAGCAAATTTGCCCAAGAATTATTTTCTCTCTCTCTCTCTCTCTCTCTCTCTCTCTCTCTCTCTCTCTCTCTCTCTCTCTCTCTCTCGCTCGCGCGCGCGCGCACACACACACACACACACACACACACACACACACACACACACACACACACACACACACACACACACACACACACACACACACACACACACACAAAACAAAAATACATGCACGCATATACAACAGGCCTAGTATCTAATGAACATGTGTCTAGGACAAAATGGTAACACACACGGCGATCAGTGAAGAGGTGGGGACAGGAGATGAGTCTCGACCCCTGAAACCACAATTAGGTGAGTACAATTAGGCGAGTACACACACACGCACGCATATACAACAGGCCTGGTATCTAATCGACATGTACCTAGGACAAAATGGTACCTAACATATATATATATATATATATATATATATATATATATATATATATATATATATATATATATTTATTTATATATTTATATATATATGTCGTGCCGAATATGTAAAACTGGTCAATTAGCAAGAACTCATTTAAAATTAAGTCCTTTCTAAAATTTTCTCTTAAACGTTTAAAGATATATTTTTTTCATTACTGTTAATGTAAAAAAATTTTAAATTTGCACCAAAAGAATCTTAGAAAACTTGCCTAACCTTATTATAACAAGAACAATTCATTTTAGCCTAACCCAACTAAATATATTTTAGATTTGTTTACAGTAATTTAATACTAAACAAATGCAGTGACATGTTTTTTTCGTTAGGTTCGGAATGATTTTGGCGAAATTATTGCATACACAAATTTTCACTTGTCCTATATGGCAAGATGAGCGTTGCTATTTAAGCCAAGATCGCAAGTTCTGCCTATTCGGCACGACATATATATATATATATATATATATATATATATATATATATATATATATATATATATATATATATATATATATATATATATATATATATATATATATATATGAAAATATAGGGAAGTACCTCCTCTATGGCTGGAATGGGAACCCTCATCCTCAGAGAAGACAATAAACGTACTTCAGAGAAAACTCAAGGTTCTCCACGGAACTGTTTGAATATTTTCTTCTCCTACCACCCCCTATATATTTTATAATTTGTGTGAACATTTATTGATAAACATAATACATTTACAGAAACACATAAACATGAATACAATGTCACAATGTATCAAAGATCATGAATTTCCTCCAGCTCCTCCGAGGCCAGACGCGAGCTAAGTATGCAGCAAGCATTTCCCCTTTGGATGGCCACGCTGAGGTGCTGGAACATGAAAGTGGCTGCCCTTGGGTCCCTGGTGGTGTCGATGACTCTGGAACCCATTTTTTAAGGAAACGTGTGGCATTTTTTCCCCATGATTCCAAGGTCTCTGTCTCTGATCCCACTGGGACAAATTGATACTGTTGGCTTATGTCTCTGTACTTGCTGATCTTGTACTCCTCCCTGTGGTCAGCAGCTCCTCCCTGTTGCCCCTCACTGTGATGGATATAGGTGTCAGCCAGTGTGGACACACAGGTATAGTCCCATGCAAAGAGCTTGCCATTCTTCCAAGGATAAATGGTGATCCCGTCGTGGCGGTTTGCTGGGCTGTGGGTATTGTTGGCTGCTAGTGATCGGGGGCTCCCTCTCGGCTGGGCATCCAGCTGTAGCAAGGGTTTTCTTAATGATGTCATTGACCTCATTGTGTCTTGCATGCCAGCCCTTGGTTCTGGAACATTTAAGGCCATGTAGACCGTATTGGTCTGCTTGCACTTCGCCGCAAATGCAAGTATATACTGTGTGAATTGGGGCAGCAAGGTGCAGAGCCACTGCAATACAGAGGGTCTTAGGGTCGAGTCGCGTTCCCATTGCAGATATGGGAACTGTTTGGAGGAAGTCCCCGGAGTGAGGTGGGCTCACAGCCTGGAGACAGGCAGTTTCCCTATCTGATGTTGCAGCCCTGAGCATGTTGGCAAGCACCTTTTCAGCAATCGGGCCACCACAGCTTGACTGTGAGCCAGTGCTGCACTAGGGTTTGGTGCAGGAGCAGCAAGAGTCTCCCATTCAGTGATGGCACTGTCATAGCTAGTCTTCTATCCCTTCTGAGTCACTGAGGGTATCAGGAAGAATTTGTCTTATCAACTCGTTTGATGCTATGGAAGAGGATAGGAAAGCTGGTAGAGCAATCTGGGAGGATCTCCGTACTCCTAGCCCTCCAAGCCTGACCGGAAGTGAGGCTTGCAACCACTGTCCATCTTCAAGGGAAAGATTCAGTACACTCTCTAGCATTGTCATAAGGAGAGAGCCATATTCCTTGAGTTTTGGACTGCTGAAGGCTGGGGAGCATCTCAGAAAGTAGGTAAGTTTCGGGATTGACAGGCACCTGGTGAGTAGGTAGAAGGCATCGTGTGTGTCAATGTCTTTCATCCTGCTTTCCATCGTCCGGAGGTCTGAGACTTTTTTTCTAGGATCAGATCAATGGCATTGGACACAAGAGGAGCACCAAGGAGAGTGCTATTGGTTGGATCAATGGCTTGTGCTCCTGGTAAAACGGTGCTAATATTCTGAATCATCTGTCAATTGGTAGAAACTATTTCACATTTGGTGGGGTTTAAAGAAAGTCCCAGGCTTTCTCCCATGTCTTTAATTTTACTGATGTCCTCTAGGAGAGATTCTGTTGTGCCAGCTAGGGTACCATCATCCAGGAACCAGATATTGAGCTCGCTGGAGAGTGCTTCTGTGACCAAACAGAATAGAAAGGGGGCGAGAGGGTCCCCCTGTTGCCCGCCCTCACACGAGTCAGTTTCATGGTCCCCAAACAATAGTTTGGAAGTCACACTATAACACGAGTCTATGAAGGGATAAAAGGAAGGGAAGCTTCTATAAACTGCTTGGAAAGCAGCATCCCTTCTGACAGAGTTGAAAGCGTTGGCAAAGTCCAATTTGACCAAGGCTTTATCATCGAACATGTTTTTGATATATACTCGTGCTGCGTGGGCAACTGCTTCACAGCCCTGTTGAACGCCGAAACCGAGCTGAGCTGGTTTCAGCATTGCAGCAGCCTCTAGACTCACCCTTCTTACTGCAGCCTTGGCGACTAGGCACCGAAGGGTGTTGCCCACTGCAATGGGCCTGATTCCGCCATCCTTTTTCCGGAGGGCACACAATGAGGCACCAAAGAAAAGGGGTCTCACGGCCTCTGGGGCACTGCCAGCCAGGCACAGGTTGAAAAATTTGGTGAGTTCAAACAGCAGCCTCTCTGAAACATCACCAAGTGCTGGATTGAGTATTTGTTTTAAGTGTTGAGGCCTTAAACCGGTGAAACCTCCTGCTGAACCCTGTGGAAATGACATAGCAGCTTTATACCCATCAGCATCCTGTAACGTTAGATGTTCTTCGCCTGCTGCAATGTCAGGGAGGTCGGTGTTGGTACTATGAGCCCTAGGTGGATGTTTGTCCTTCAGAGCTTGCGCCGTGCTGACGTCCTTGGGAGCAATGGTATCCTCACTGGTTATAAGCCTCAGAGCTCCAATATTACCCTCTTCTACTTTTTTGAATTTGGGCTCTGATTTTTGAGGCGTCGGGTGTCCTGTTGACGTGTGTGTGTGTGTGTGTGTGTGCGCGCGCGCGCACACACACACACACACACACACACACACACACACACACACACACACACACACACACACACACACACACACACACACACACACACACACACACACACACATATATATATATATATATATATGTTTGTGTGTATTCTTATAGAAAGCGAATGATTTAGGAAGAAAGTTTAAGGTCCTCAAAAACGAGACAGAGAGAAAGAAGGGATAACTGAATGTTTGTATGAAGAACAAAGTATTAAATATTGCAACGATAAAAGGGGCAAAGGTACTTAGAGGAGATTAGACTTTGTACTGATTACCCAGTTTGAGCCTCCCCACTTATTCCGTAAACATAGTGCCATAATAATAATTTGTTGCTGAAAATACATAATGCAACTGATAAAGCTATATGGCACATTACAGCATAAAAAGCTGAGAAGCCATTGTCGATTTTAATTTCATACTTGACTGTTTGACTACTTTTACTTTTAAGAATATCCAAGAGAAGTAATTTGGATTGTCATTTCCTATTCTCATTCTGCTCTCACTTCTAAACCACAAAGCCTATTTAACTATATCCATTTCCTCGATTAAACCTAAGCCAATTTCTTCCAGAAAATTTTTCATCTTTTTTCATCCCTTCCCTTTTCCTACTTCCTGCATAAAAGTAAAGCTACTGTGCAGTTACTGTTTCTAGTGGTAGGATCATCGTTGTTTTGGTATATTCTCCTGTAGGTTAGAGCCATCTGGGGTCTTCAGGGGATAGTTTTTCCTCACTGTCTCTGACCCTTCTCCATCCCCGGAACCTTCCTCCCGTTGGTGGAAACAACGGGTCGTACTCCCACCTGGAGAGAAACTGGGTACAGCCTCTAAGGGGTATCAAGTGATGGCCCTGAATAGGAGGGGGACATAAGTTCCTGCTTCCAAGAAACCTTCACCCACTGCCTTCGTTAGGGCCAGATTAAAGAGGCAACTGGGAGTCGATCTAATGCACCCAAGAAATACAGTGGCTGCCGATTTTAGGTCTTCTGTTGGGTGAGCTCCCTGGCACCTTGCTCTTCATGGATAACCTCACCTTCCACCTCTCGTATGTGGGATAAGGGTTAAGGTTTTTTTGTAACAGGTTATCCTGGAGGTGGTCCCGATCACGAGTTCCCTGTAGGAATAAGAACTGTAAATGACACCCACAGATTGTATATCTTATTACCACCTAATGGACCATTGTCTGCTGATCAGTAAGTTAACTGTCAGCTGGTGATGACCATTAAGATTGTGCTTGAAGAGTCAGCATGAATCTGAAACAAAATTAAAAGAACCGGGAAAATCATTGGAAGTAAGATAACCTGCCTATTCTACAATGGGCAGGATTGGTTATCGAAGTGTTTGACATGTTTACCAGTGCCAGGAGCTACAGTCGTGAATTTATGATCAAGAGGAAACAATCCTATTGCAAAAGAGAATCCTAAGGCTTACTCTGTCTTGTCTTAGACTGGTGAAATTGACGTGTCTGTGTCCGATCCCAGGACTCTGTGTGAGGATGGATAGCATAACGCCTTGCAACAATACTGTGGTTGCAGCAATGCACAACTAACCTACACCTAATTAGGTAAGGAAACCTGTTGTCTGTTATTTTCGGCATCTGACTTGTCTTTTATCTCTTCCCCCTCCCCTCCATTTTCTCGCTCATTTTTGGCCCGAAATGTCATCTAAAGTTTACTCATGTTGTGCGTTATTTATATATTTGGGCTAGTGTGCTTCCTCACAGGTGGCGCCAGTATATAGTTCTGGTTTTCTTCCTGCCGGGCTTGCACACCAGGTACCCTACGTACTACTGGTTAATCTCCGATGAGCCGCATCTGCACACTAATGGAGAGGATATTGAACATTAATCTGGTATTTGGGAACGAACGACTGTACCTTCTTCCTTTACCTTTGGTTAATTCCGAGAGCTTTTCTACTCCCATAGCCCAACCTTGAGTCAGGCTACTCTGATACTGCCTGGTCAACCAAGTTATTACTGCTGTTGGCCCGCTGTCCCACACAGCCTGGTTGATGTGGCACCTGGTGAAGATACCCAGTTTCTTCATGAAAACTTCTACACTTGTCCCAGCAGTGTTTCTGAGATCTTCAGGTAAGAAGTTGAATAGTCCGGGGCCACGGACGTTGACACAGTGTTCCCTTATTGTGCCCACTACACCCCTGCTTTTTACTGGGCTTATTTTGCACTTCCATATATCTCACTCCAGTATGTTTTTATGGAAGTGTGCGGATTTGGGACAAGGCCCTCGCGTACTTTCCAGGTATATATCATCATGCATCTCTCCTTCGCTCCAGTGAGTACATATTTAGATCTCTAAGGCGTTCTCAGTAATTTAAGTTCTTTATTCACTCTATGTAGGCCGTAAACGATCTCTGTATTTGTTGCAGCTCTGATATTTCTCCTGTCCTGAACGGGGCCGTCAACAGTTAGTAATCCAAGTGAGAGAGAAGCAATTTGAAAAGTGTCACCATTGGCATTATTTTCCTTATTTTGAAAGTTCTCATCATCCACCCCGTCATCATGTTGGCTGTCTTGACATTAGTCTTGTGTTCTTTGATAAAAAGGTCAGCTGACTTGATTACTCCCAAGTCCTTCACGTGCTCCTTTCATTCTATTTGACGTTCCTCTTGAGTTTCGTATACAGTGTCCCTTTTAAATTCTTCATTCTTTCCATACCTAGTTGCTGAAGTTAAACTTACTGAACATTCATTGTCCGATTAGTTCCTCGTTGTTTATTTTCATTTCTAGTGGGATCAGTTATCTCTTGGTTCAATGTAAACTTTCCACAAAGCCTCATTAGTTCCCTGGTATGTACTGGTACTATGTACCTGTTGAGCCAGGGTACACGCACGATTTATTTCTGGTATAACGTTGTGATGATCCATCTTCCATTTTATATTTGGGAGATTGAAATCTCGAAGGTGAATTAAATGATTTAAGCTAAACTATAAACACTGCAATGATAACTTGTATATATGCATCTTTTTGTTGATATTGCATCTTGTCTAAATCTACCGAGCCTGTTTTGTACACGCTTTTCTCTGCTGAAGATTTGATGGTCAGGTTAGGCGAGATTCACCAGGAAACAGGACAGTTTCTTCCTGATGCTGTCTCAGTCAAATGACGATCCGCCACTGGAGCTTTTGTGCATCTGACCGAGGCCTTCCACTGGCTTACAGGTTCGGCCTCTTAAAATGAAAAAGAACAACAAATATTGATTTTAAGAATTGCTGGGGTTTGAACTGATCAGTATGTTAATTATATTGTTGAAAAATTGTTGTATTTGTTATCAGGCAAATTTAATGACTTAAGAGCACAATTTGTTCAGTATATTAATGTTATTGTTATCTTTATATTATACGTGTATGAAGATTAGCAATATAAAAAATATATAGAGGTTAGGTTAGGTAAGGTTCGTCAGGAAACAGGAAAAGTGTTTCCTGACGCGGGTCTTAGATGATGACTCGTCTTCGGAGCTTGTAGTCGTCTGACTGAGACCTTCCGCTGGCTTACCAGTCCACCCAGTTAAAAATTATGGTGAGTTATAACCATTTAGTTTTCACATATGCAGAGGGATTGTCTTATGCCTTGCAAAAATTACACTTAATTACACTTAATTTGTCTAAGTTCTTCGATTTCCAGTGTACTAATTAAAAATATTTTTTTATTCAAAATACATTTTCAGAATTAAATAGTCTAGCTTTAGAAAACTCTGACTTCTGGAAATATTCATAAATACTAGGCTGAACTGTATTTGTAGTCTACTGAGCTACTTTCAAAATCTGGAAGGTCTGTAAATTTAAACCTTGTATGCAATCAAATTTTAAATAGTGCGTCTTTGCTATTTTAAGCAGTGTAATTACATCTAATTGCTCAGGATGATAAATTAGTGATCCTTTGAATCCCTCAGTCAGTTTATCCACTATTTGCATAACATAACATTTATAAATCTGCTAGACTAAATAATTTCAATTACCTCTCCTACCTACTATATATTTACCTTCTCACCTCTTCAGAATCTTTCTTGATTCTTAACTTTTCGCCACTTTCACTTCGCTCACTAGTATAAATCTGTGTAACTTCAGGGCTCCTGTAGGCTGAAATTAAATTTACTTCATCTTCGTTTAATTTTATTGTATTGACAAAGAACCAACTTTGTTTTTGCTTAGATTTTCTTCCCAAAATTTAAACATTTCTTCAGGTGTTAGAATTTGCTGTTAGCTTCTCACTAGCACGTAATAAACACAAAATTACTTCATATATATAATTTTACCTATATTTCAGTTCTGGTATAGGCCTACTTTAAAAGTCAAATGTCGGGGATATACTGTATGCTTAATGATTTACCTGATTCTGCTACTTAATGCCAGCTGCAATACCACCTCGACTGGGGGCTATAAAACACAAGTACACTGGACACTGCTATAGTGTGCAGTGCACTTGAATCATTCAACCTGGGTCCAGATCAGGTTAAATGATTCAACACGCCTGATCACTGGATAAGTGAGACTTGACACGAGAAGTGAAAACATGACACGTTGAAATGACACTTTGAGAGGCTATAGAGCTTAATGACCTTCCACTAGCTCTAATTCCAATACCGCTATGCGTTAATTAAAAGCCTAGCCTGCATTACACAAATTATGGATAGCAATATATTTAATGAACAATGTTAGTAAAGAGCTCTACCTGCACCCCAGGTGAAAATATACCTGAGGTCTTTAGTGTCTTGGGTTAGTAAGGTCAAAACAGACCACAATCAACTTGCATCCTAATTGCTGATAAGAATTGTCACCATTCCCAATTGTAAAATCATTTGAAGAAATTTGATGCTAAGACATACTTGACAATACGATTTCGTCCAAGACTTGGCTACAGACTAAGTTCACTAGTAAATAAGCCTTGTACCTCCAGAAATCTTGCGTCTACCTAACTCGACGTTTAGAGCTCACGATAAATAGATATGCCAGCATCTTCCCACTATTGCATTCAGGAAGATACGACAACTAATTGGGTTTCCTAGCTGAGAATTCATGACAGGCCAGGGTTTGTCCTCTCTGGTTTCTAACACAAGAGACTCCTAGGCATTCAAATTTGGCCTACCCATCTTACACTGGAAGCTTCATAGGACACAGTTGCCAGACTGCTGCCAAGGTGAGAGTTAATCACTCTTAGTATTTGAGAATGTCAGTATCACATTCATAATATTAAACAATGCTCTGAGACCTAGTTAACTAGGTTTCAGCCTTCATATTGTAGGTGCGCGCCTGTACAGTAGGTTTCACTTAGGTGCACGGGAAATGCTACGCTGTCCTTGGAAGGGTCATAACCTCTTTCCTCCTCCACTCTTCAGAGAAGGGACTGATGGTTACACAGGCCTCTTTGTCGTATAGGCATCTCCAGGCTGGGGTGAAAAAGCCTTTACACTTTGTAAAATGTTCTGATGAACGTGAATTCAGAATTTCCACACATTCTACTGTTAATTTTTTGTTTACTTTATAATTATAGATTTTGCATAAATAACATTAACAGTAATAACGTACAGGGGTGTAAAGAATTTCATACCATTAAAAGATCAATTTACAAAAATGATAAACTTTTGTCTCTACTATTTAAAAAAAAAAAAGTACATGTGCAATAACTTGATAAAGAAAGTGCATGCGTCAACAAATATAACGCCTGTAAATGCAAGCTTATTAAAATTGGGAATTAAAAACGCCAGAAATGGAGTACTATAAATGGAGTACTATAAGTGTTTACTCTAAGTACCTACACCATACTGCATATATATTCTTAAATATGCCTGTATGTTTATTTTTGAATATTTCAGGTCAAGGAATAAATTAATACTCGCGTGTCAGTAATAATTTAGTTTCTTGCACATTAATAATTGTTAATATATCAACAGAGGTTGTGTAGGCTGGCTGGCTGGCTGTCTCTGTCTGTCTATCTATATCTATTCACAAACATATTCCCTACTTTATATCTTTTTGCAGAAGTTCAATGGTAGGACTCGTAAAAGTCTTCTACATATATGTATTTATTAAAGAATCATCCAACATTGAATTATTTACAACCTATAGCCAAAGTTATTATTTTATTATTACAATAATAATTTTTAATCTATTAATTAACTCCAACACTAGGTGCCGTATTAAATTTTATGACCATTTTAATTAAGCATGTTTACTTAAATGTGTGTTGGAGTTTCTCTTACCTGTTGCTCAAGTACCTGGTGCCACCTGGGAGTTAATAATAACGTTAATTAGCATTCTCTAATTAGTAATATTCTGCTCGTCTAAATCACCCATTGGGGTGCACTTGTGAACACACATTCACTGTCTTGACTTTGAAACAATTTTCATTCTGTGATGGGCTTGTATTTTTGAGTTTGGATCATAGTTAACAAGCCTAGGAGAGAAGTAGGCCATTACAAGTACTGGCTGATGGGACAAAGGCTACTAACTTCACTCATAATTGACCTTGCGAGGTAAAAAGTTTTTTTTTTGGGGGGGGGATGAAAGGTTCATACTCCTATGCGGGTTACCTGAAAATATGTTTCTCTATTTTCTTGTTCGATGCTGAATGTAATTTGGACAGCATTAAGAGCGTTAGTCAGTGCTAGAACGGACTAAGATAGTGCCAAGTATATTACCTAAGGAGCACATGAACGGAATATCCTCTGCAGTAAATGTGTGTCTGACAAATCTAAGTTTAGCTTCCAGGAATCTCAACAAAGAGTCGTTCGCGACGTTATATATGACACGTCAACCAAGAAACTGGAAAACGTGAAAAGGTCTCAGAGCTAAGGTGTATGAACTACAAGTAGAAACTACAGGAGCTAAAACTGATCGACAGAACCACAAATGGTGACATGATAACGACTAACGAAATACCGAGAGGAATTGGCTGGGTGAACAGGGACAGGCTGTCTGAGAGGCAGGAAACTGGTAAAAAAAGGTCACACATGGATGTTAAAAAGTCAGTTCACATGGCTGTTGGAAGTATTTCTTCATCCTCAGTGATAAAGAAGTACAACAAACTGGGCAGCGAAGTGGTAGAAGCAGGAACCATACATAGCTTTTAGATTAGGTATGACAGGGTTTACGAGGCCAGGAGAGAGGGCACTCATTAGCGGCAAATTTGAGAGCGCGCGCCAAGAGCGGGTTCAATCCCGGCCGGGGTATGGTTTGTTAGCTAAGATTCAGCCTCTTCATTCATTAGGCGAGTACATTCTTACTGGCTGACAGTTCAGGTATCACTACAGTCGACAGGATATACTGTACACAAGTCCACCATAAGTTTCAACAGGGTGTGACCTGGTTAATGAATATTAGCAAGACTTGCTAATTCTTGAAGCTAACATGTATTCACATATTTAGGAACGCAGTTTATACTATGTATTAGGATATTGTGCGCACACAGCATACAGTAAATAGGTTCAGCTAAAAATAATAAGTTAGGTGTACTTGCTTCTGGCACAGCCACTGAACACATTCAAGTCGCTACGCAATCTGAAAAAGGCGTCCCTGAATCCCATTAACCCAGCCGCTCTGCCTCAGTGCAGGCAAAAGGAATAACATAGTGTGTGGCATAATTGCGGGATGCATTTAAATATCTGTGTAAACAATTTAAAGTAGTTCAGAAAAGATATTTACAAGTTATCACATGGAAATAATCCCATTTTTTTTAGTAAAAATGGGTTAAGAGACGTTAATTATCTTACAGACCAATATTCCAAAATACACCAGCACCTTCGGTTGGAATCCTCTCAAAAGATACATTCTCCAGTTATCAGCGTTGAAATTTTTAAGCCGAGCAAATCAGATATTCACAGAAAACTCATAAAATCCATTTTTTTTTTTTTCAATTTTTCCTATTTCCCTCAAAACTGGCAAACTGACACCCACACAACCCAAAATAAATCCAATCTTTTCCCACACAACCATATTAAAGACTGAAGTCGATCTGAGGTGACTTCCAGTTATTGCAAGGAAATCGATTTGTTTAATAAATTTGGTAAGTTAGAATTACACCCCCAACATCAATCTGAAAAATACAATATTACAAAAAGTTCAAAGCCAATCAGAAATGACATTCTCCAGTGATCACAAGGAATCCAACGAATCCTAACATTCAGCCTGTTAGTGTGTTGAACCTTCACAGCTGAACTCCAGGAAAGTGTCATCATTGTAATTATATGAATCAAGCTATATAAGTTGAAACCGTTCAGACTAGGCATACTCAGAATTTTTTACAGACTAAATGTCTCTCCATTTTAAAAACAATTTTGACAGATTGACTCATATGCTCACCAGTAAACCAAATTATTTAGTGAGTAAACCAGTGTGGATAGTTTGAAGTCGATCAGGAAAAGCTTTATGTAAACCTGGCCAGAGAGGACCTGAATATGCTAATAGTTACATAATCTTCCCTTAATGAGAGTAAATCCGTTCTAAAAAATTTGAAGCCTATGGAACAAAGCATTCTCATGGTAAAAAGTAAACATCGGAGGAAGAAAGTAATTCGGTATCTGGAGATAACGAATTACAGCTGAAATTCACCATATAAATAGATGAGCATACATTTTTGGTGGACCTTACTGTAACAGAAGCTTGTATATACACATTCACACGGTGACCCAATAACTAGAGGTCAGACACTTTGTCTTAACAATTAGAGAAATAAATCTTTTATCACAGTATAATTCAATTTTGTATTTAATAATTATTGCCGAAGTTATGATGCTCCAATGAACTGTTCTTATTTCTATGACTCAAAATAACCTGGATCAATACAGGTGCGAGTTCAGAGTTAAAGATAACTCTCTCTCTCTCTCTCTCTCTCTCTCTCTCTCTCTCTCTCTCTCTCTCTCTCTCTCTCTCTCTCTCTCTCTCTCTCTCTCTCTCTCTCACGGGTCGGGCTACAAAGGGATCTGGATAGGCTACAAGCTTGGTCCAACAAATGGCTCCTGGAGTTCAACCCAGCCAAGTGCAAAGTTATTAAGATCGGGGAAGGGCAAGAAGACCGCAGACAGAATACAGTCTAGGGAGCCAAAGACTACAAACCCCACTCAAGGAATACGGTGAGTATAATACCGAACACATCTCCTGAGGCGCACATCAAGCGAATATCTGCTGCGGCATGCGGGCGACTAGCAAACGTAAGAATATTATTCCGACATCTCAGTAAGGGGTCGTTCAGGGCTCTGTACACCGTGTACATAAAGCTCATATGCAGCATCAGTTTGGAACCCACACCTGGACAAGCACGTCAGGAAATTAGAGAAAGTGCAAAGCTTAGCAACGAGACTAGTCCCGGAGTTGAGGGGCATATCTTACGAGGAGAGGTTAAGGGAAATCGACCTAACGACACAGGGGGACAGGAGGGACAGGGAAACATGATAACATATAAAATACTAAGAGGAATCGACAGGATGGACAGAGACAGGATGTTCCAGAGATGGGACACGCCAACAAAGGGTCACAATTGGAAGCTGAAGACTCAGACGAGTCACAGCGATGTTAGGAAGTATTTCTTTAGTCACAGAGTTGTCAGGAAGTGGAATTATCTGGAAAGGGAGGTGGTGGAGGTAGGATCCATACATAGCTTTAAGAAGAGGTATGATAAAGCTCACGGAGCAGGGAGTGACCTAGTAGCGACCAGTGAACAGGCGGAGCAAGGAGCTATGACTCGACCCTTAAGTACAATTAGGTGTGTACACTCCCTCCCCCCCCACACACACACATGCTCACACACACACACATGCTCACACACACACACATGCTCACACACACACACATGCTCACACACACACACACACATGCTCACACACACACACACACACACACACAGGAGTGGCGTTGCTGATCAAAAATCGCTGGAATTTTGATGAGCTGGAGAGAGAAGATAGCGGAGAAGAAAGTGATTACATAGTGGGAACACTTCACTCTGGAGGTCCCAAGGTGGTAATAGCAGTGATGTATAACCCACCACAGAACAGCAGGAGGCCAAGGCAAGAGTACGACGAGAGCAATAGAGCGATGGTTGACACACTAGCTAGAGTGGCCAGAAGAGCTCATGCATGCAGGGCAAAGCTCCTGATCATGGGTGACTTTAACCACAAGGAGATAGATTGGGAGAACTTGGACCCACATGGGGGCCAAGATACTTGGAGGGCTAAGATGATGGAGGTGGTACTGGAGAACTTCATGTACCAACACGTAAGGGACACTACAAGAGAGAGAGGAGAGGATGAACCAGCAAGGCTGGACTTAGTATTCACCTTCAGTAGTGCAGATATCGAGGACATCACATATGAAAGACCCCTTGGGGCCAGTGACCATGTGGTTGTAAGCTTCGAATACACAGTAGAGCTACAAGTGGAGGGAGAAGCAGGAAGGCCAGGACGAATGAAGCCAAACTACAAGAAAGGGGACTACACAGGAATGAGGAACTACCTGAACGGGGTTCAGTGGGACAGAGAACTGGCAGGGAAACCAGTTAATGAGATGATGGAATATGTAGCAATAAAATGCAAGGAGGCTGAGGAGAGGTTTGTACCCAAGGGTAACAGGAGTAATGAAAAAGCCAGGATGAGCCCATGGTTTACCCAAAGGTGCAGGGAGGCAAAAACCAAGTGTGCTAGGGAATGGAAGAAATATAGAAGGCAAAGGACCCAGGAGAATAAGGAGAACAGTCGTAGAGCCAGAAATGAATATGCACAGATAAGAAGGGAGGCCCAAAGACAATATGAAAATGACATAGCAGCGAAAGCCAAATCTGACCCGAAACTGTTGTACAGCCACATCAGGAGGAAAACAACAGTCAAGGACCAGGTAATCAGGCTAAGGAAGGAAGGAGGAGAGACAACAGGAAATGACCGGGAAGTATGTGAAGAACTCAACAAGAGATTCAAAGAAGTGTTCACAGAGGAGACAGAAGGGACTCCAGAAAGACGGAGAGGTGGGGCACACCACCAAGTGCTGGACACAGTGCACACAACCGAGGAAGAAGTGAAGAGGCTTCTGAGTGAGCTAGATACCTCAAAGGCAATGGGGCCAGATAACATCTCCCCATGGGTATTGAGAGAGGGAGCAGAGGCGCTATGTGTACCCCTAACAACAATATTCAATACATCTATCGAAACAGGGAGATTGCCTGAGGCATGGAAGACAGCAAATGTAGTCCCAATCTTTAAAAAAGGAGACAGACATGAAGCATTAAACTACAGACCAGTGTCACTGACATGTATAGTATGCAAAATCATGGAGAAGATTATCAGGAGAAGAGTGGTGGAACACCTAGAAAGGAATGATCTCATCAACAGCAGCCAGCATGGTTTCAGGGACGGGAAATCCTGTGTCACAAACCTACTGGAGTTCTATGACATGGTGACAGCAGTAAGACAAGAGAGAGAGGGGTGGGTGGATTGCATTTTCTTGGACTGCAAGAAGGCGTTTGACACAGTTCCACACAAGAGATTGGTGCAAAAACTGGAGGACCAAGCAGGGATAACAGGGAAGGCACTACAATGGATCAGGGAATACTTGTCAGGAAGACAGCAGCGAGTCATGGTACGTGGCGAGGTGTCAGAGTGGGCACCTGTGACCAGCGGGGTCCCGCAGGGGTCAGTCCTAGGACCAGTGCTGTTTCTGGTATTTGTGAACGACATGACGGAAGGAATAGACTCTGAGGTGTCCCTGTTTGCAGATGACGTGAAGTTGATGAGAAGAATACACTCGATCGAAGACCAGGCAGAACTACAAAGGGATCTGGACAGGCTGCAGAACTGGTCCAGCAATTGGCTCCTGGAGTTCAATCTCACCAAGTGCAAAGTCATGAAGATTGGGGAAGGGCAAAGAAGGCCGCAAAC
>NC_091318.1:6838953-6879172 GCF_038502225.1 Cherax quadricarinatus
AATTTCTGACTGTACCATAAGGAATAGAGTGTGGGATATAGGCGTGTGCACGCATAAGAGTGCATATAATCACTTAAGCCCCGAAAAAAAGAAATATAAGTGATCACAGAAAAGAAAACCTAGTAAATAGTGCAAGTGCTAAGTGGGGGCCGGGGCAAGGAAGGTGAACGGTTGTGTCAGGCCTAAATAGTGTTGCCACACATAACGCAGTGGGGTATTTGAAGAATAAGTGTGACTCAAGACCAGGGAGATAAGAGATATGTATAGATGTGTCAGTAAATACAGTGAGTGAAAAAATTAGATGAGTTAGTGACTACAGTGCCTACAGGAAGTTAGTGGAAAAATTACCGAGAAGCATCAAGCATCTTCAACTACTGGGACCCAGGACCGCAATGTTACTCCACTGCCAGCCGCATGTAATATTCACCTAGTTTGAGTTGCATGGGGGTCAACAGTACCAGTCTCTAGCTGGAAATTGGGGGGTCACTCTCCTCGAGCTATCAAAATTAGAATAAGCAGCATTTACTGGCATTTAATAGAATTTATTGAGGTGTAGTAGAGTTAAGCAGTTAATGAGAGGTAGCGGCACACACACAGAATTGAACATAATTTTAAGCACACAAGACAGTACAGTGGGAACCAGGAGATTGGGTACATATGCAATGCATATGTAGTACATATGTGGGAAATAAGGACTGCTTACATAAACACATGCATACACACACACTAGGTGAGTACAGGATCTGCTGTTAGGCACTTGAATAGCTGTAGCATGCACACACACACATACAGGAATTCTCAACTTCCTGTGAATTGACCCTCTAACCCTCCCTTCTCTACCCAGTCTTTCTCCCTCTCTCTTTCTCTCTTCCTCTCTTCTCTCTTTTCCCCTCTTCCTCTATCTCTCTCTCTCTTCCTCTCTCTCTTCCTCTCTCTCTTCCTCTCTCTCTTCCTCTCTCTCTTCCTCTCTCTCTTCCTCTCTCTCACTCCCCCTTTCCCTTCTCTCCCCCTCTCTCTCCTACCTTTCCCTTCTCTTTCTCTCTTTCACTAAAAAAAAAAATGGTTGGGACTCGCAGGAATCAGGGATCAGATGACAATGGTACTGGTAGGGAGGAATGGATGGAGGAGCAGAGGAAAAGGATGGAGCAAGAATTGGAGAGAAAGGAGAGCTTTCTGAAAAAATGGACAAACAGCTCTCTGTGAAAGAAAAGAGGTTGGAGGAGGAGACAAGGAATTGGGAGGCACAAGTCGAAACTGCAGTAGCCAGGGTAAGGGTCCTAGAATTTGAGGTAAACAGGCTGAAGCAAGTCTCAGGGGCAGTGACCAGAGAAGACACAGCATGTGAAGCTGAGAGGCTGAACAGGAAGGAGATATGAATTATGCTAAGTTCATATCAGCCTGCAAAGAAGGGCCAGGGAGTGGAAGGGAAGAGCAGCTGGGTGCAGATGGAGAGGGAGATTGGTCGAATGGTGAGGCACAACCATGCTACCAAGAGACACTGGAAAAATCAAGGGAGAAAATGACCACATACAGACAGGAACCAGAGTCACAGAAGGAGAAGCAACGGGAGGAGGAAAGGGCAAAATCAGTGTTTATCCATGGGCTTCGGGAGAGGAAAGGACACACACTGAAAGACGGCAGGAAGAAAGAAAGATTGAGAAAATCATCATGGAAATAGGGGGAGAAGACATGGAAGAGATTGTAAATTTTCAGAGAATAGGGGGGTACTTGAAGGGGAGAAACCGACCGATCAAGCTGATTCTCAGGACAGAAACAGTGCGGAACAGGATCCTCCAAGAGAAACCACGGTTGAAAAACTTGGAAGAGTACAAGAAGGTGTTCCTAGACAGAGACAGAACACAGAGCGACAGCAGCTGAGGGAGAGGACACAAAAGCGAAAGGAGCTAGGAAAGGAGACAAGGATGGAACCAGCAGAGGTCAGTCAGAGCAGAACAGAGCAGCAAGGGCAAGTGCGCACACAACTATCCTCAGAACCCCACAACCTATCACACCATCCCAACACACACCACAATCCATACCCACAGCTTCCACCCAACCCCCAACCATAGAATCCCACAGTATGCTACCAGGTCTCCCACCCCCACAAACCCCCCAAACCACAGTGTTGGAAAGGAAACTGAAGGTATGGTACACAAACGCTGATGGAATGAACAAGTGGGAGGAGTGGCATGAAAGAGTCAAAGAGGTATCACCGGACATCATAGCACTCACAGAAACCAAGCTTACAGGTATGATAACAGATGCCATCTTTCCAACGGGATACCAGATCCTGAGGAAAGACAGAAGGAACAGAGGGGGTGGAAGAGTGGCACTGCTGATCAAACATCGATAGAATTTTGATGAGCTAGAGAGAGGAGACAGGGGAGAAGAAAGTGATTACATAGCGGGAATGCTTCACTCTGGAGGTCCCAAGGTGGTAATTGCAGTGATGTATAACCCACCACAGAACAGCAGGAGGCCAGGGCAAGAGTATGACGAGAGCAATAGAGCGATGGTTGACACACTGGCTGCAGTGGCCAGAAGAGCTCATGCATGCAGGGCAAAGCTCCTGATCATGGGCGACTTTAACTACAAGGAGATCGACTGGGAGAACTTGGAGCCACATGGGGGCC
Source organism: Cherax quadricarinatus (assembly GCF_038502225.1). NCBI lineage: Eukaryota > Metazoa > Arthropoda > Malacostraca > Decapoda > Parastacidae > Cherax > Cherax quadricarinatus. Next base: position 6,841,587 of record NC_091318.1, read on the forward strand.
AAGATACATGGAGGGCTAAGATGATGGAGGTGGTACTGGAAAACTTCATGTACCAATACGTAAGGGACACTACAAGAGAGAGAGGAGAGGATGAACCAGCAAGACTGGACTTAGTATTCACCTTGAGTAGTGCAGATATTGAGGACATCACATATGAAAGACCCCTTGGGGCCAGCGATCATGTGGTTTTGAGCTTCGAATACACTGTAGAGCTACAAGTGGAGGGGGAAGCAGGAAGGCCAGGACAAATGAAACCAAACTACAGGAAAGGGGACTACACGGGAATGAGAAACTTCCTGAACGAGGTTCAGTGGGACAGAGAACTGGCAGAGAAACCAGTTAATGAGATGATGGAATATGCATCATCAATGTGCAAGGAGGCTGAGGAGAGGTATGTACCCAAGGGAAACAGGAATAATGAAAAAGCCAGGATGAGCCCAAGGTTCACCCAAAGGTGCAAGGAGGCAAAAACCAAGTGTGCTAGGGAATGGAAGAAATATAGAAGGCAAAGGACCCAGGAGAATAAGGAGAGCAGTCGTAGAGCCAGAAACGAATATGCACAGATAAGAAGGGAGGCCCAACGACAATATGAAAGTGACATAGCAGTGAAAGCCAAATCTGACCCGAAGCTGTTATACAGCCACATCAGGAGGAAAACAACGGTCAAGGACCAGGTAATCAGGCTAAGGAAGGGAGGAGGAGAGACAACAAGAAATGACCGTGAAGTATGTGAGGAACTCAACAAGAGATTCAAAGAAGTGTTCACAGAGGAAACAGAAGGGGCTCCAGAAAGACGGAGAGGTGGGGCACACCACCAGGTGCTGGACACAGTACACACAACCGAGGAAGAAGTGAAGAGGCTTCTGAGCGAGCTAGATACCTCAAAGGCAAAGGGGCCAGATAACATCTCTCCATGGGTCCTGAGAGAGGGAGCAGAGGCGCTATGTGTACCCCTAACAACAATATTCAATACATCTATCGAAACAGGGAGATTGCCTGAGGCATGGAAGACAGCAAACGTAGTCCCAATCTTTAAAAAAGGAGACAGACATGATGCACTAAACTACAGACCAGTGTCACTGACATGTATAGTATGCAAAGTCATGGAGAAGATTGTCAGAAGAGTGGTGGAATACCTAGAAAGGAATGATCTCATCAACAGCAGCCAACATGGTTTCAGGGATGGGAAATCCTGTGTCACAAACCTACTGGAGTTCTATGACAAGGTGACAGCAGTAAGACAAGAGAGAGAGGGGTGGGTGGATTGCATTTTCTTGGACTGCAAGAAGGCGTTTGACACAGTACCACACAAGAGATTAGTGCAAAAACTGGAGGACCAAGCAGGGATAACAGGGAAGGCACTACAATGCATCAGGGAATACTTGTCATGAAGACAGCAGCGAGTAATGGTACGTGGCGAGGTGTCAGAGTGGGCACCTGTGACCAGCGGGGTCCCACAGGGGTCAGTCCTAGAACCAGTGCTGTTTCTGGTATTTGTGAACGACATGATGGAAGGAATAAACTCCGAGGTGTCCCTGTTTGCAGATGACGTGAAGTTGATGAGAAGAATTCATTCGATCGAAGACCAGGCAGAACTACAAAGGGATCTGGACAAGCTGCAGACCTGGTCCAGCAATTGGCTCCTGGAGTTCAATCCCACCAAGTGCAAAGTCATGAAGATTGGGGATGGGCAAAGAAGACCGCAGACGGAGTACAGTCTAGGGGCCAGAGACTACAAACCTCACTCAAGGAAAAAGATCTTGGGGTGAGTATAACACCAGGCACATCTCCTGAAGCGCACGTCAACCAAATAACTGCTGCAGCATATGGGCGCCTGGCAAACCTCAGAACAGCATTCTGACATCTTAATAAGGAATCGTTCAGGACCCTGTACACCGTGTACGTTAGGCCCATATTGGAGTATGCGGCACCAGTTTCGAACCCACACCTAGCCAAGCATGTAAAGAAACTAGAGAAAGTGCAAAGGTTTGCAACAAGACTAGTCCCAGAGCTAAGAGGTATGTCCTACGAGGAGAGGTTAAGGGAAATCAACCTGACGACACTGGAGGACAGGAGAGATAGGGGGGACATGATAACGACATACAAAATACTGAGAGGAATTGACAAGGTGGACAAAGACAGGATGTTCCAGAGACTGGACACGACAACACGGGGAATAAGTAAGTAAGTTTATTCAGGTATACAAATACAGTTACATAGAATTATCATACATAGCAGCATGAGTGTAGAGAACCTAGGATAACCCAAAAAAGTCAGACAGAGTGACTTATTTCCATTGGGGTCCTTTTACCTTATTATTATAATATAAAGGTTATAATATTTTCTTATTATTCTACAATGAAGATAACATCTTATCATACTAAAAAGACTATCTACTACACGAGGGTCATTAAGACTATCTACAATACGAGGGTCATTACTAGGAATAATGTAAAATTTACACGTATGTTAGCTAACAAATAGAAAATCATTCCCCTCCCTTTCTGTAGCTACATTCATCAGACACCTTTTGGCACTCTTCTTGAACTGGTTCATGCTATGACTGGCTTTGACATGTGCGGGCAGTCTGTTCCATTCCTTTATTGCTGTACAATAAAAGGTGTTTGAAGCCTGGCCACTGACTGTGGGTACTACAAAGTTGTGCTCTCTCCCCCTAGTACTATGATTGCTTTGGTTCCCAACCTTGACAAAATTGACAGCAAGATATTCTGGACATTGTTTGTGAGCAATTTTATAAACATGATTTAGCTTCAGTTGCTTTACTCTGTCTTCAACATTCAGCATATCCAACTGCTGTAATTCATCCTGGCCTACATGTTCTCTTGGTCCCAGCCCCAGGATGAATCTTACGATTTTGTTCTGGGTGATTTGCAGTCTATCTTTCAGTTTTTTTGTCAAGGCAGAGTACCAAGAAGAGCAAGCGTAATCCATATGGCATTGTATAAGGGCTAGACATAGGGTCCTGCGAGCCTCAGTAGGTAGACTCTGTGCTTGTCTATACAGGAACTTCAGTCTGACATTCGCTTTCTTTACTACACTGTTCCCTATCAATTCTCCTGACATGCATGGGTCAAAGGGGATTCCCAAATATTTTACTGATGAAACCAAAGGGGTGGGCTCCTCATTACATTGAACATTAAAATGATTTACCCTTCTCAGTTTATGTTTCGTGCCAAAGAGAATGGCTTCAGTTTTCCCTAGGTGTAATGATAGTTTGTTGTCTACTAACCATTTGCTGGAGGACTCCAGTTCCAGTGTTAAAACATTAGCAATATCTTGTGGGTCTTTACCTGACACTAACAGAGCACTGTCATCTGCATACAGTAGGAGTTTGCACTTGACACTGATAGGCATATCATTGACATAACATAAGAATAATAAGGGACCCAGAATACTTCCTTGGGAAACTCCACATGTTATCGGCAGGGGTTCTGATTCTGTTTTGTTGATTTTGACTATTTGTCTCCTGTTGCTAAGGTAGGACTTAAACCAGTCTACAGAACCTATACCGATAGCTTGAAGTTTATTACATAATATATTGTGGTTGACAGTATCGAAGGCCTTTTGCAGGTCTAAGGTTACCATACCTATGAGGTTCCCCTTTGACATTTCAGTTCTCAGGTAATCCATCAGATTAATAAGGGATCTTCTAAAGCCCGATTGATAGCTATGGAGAATGTTGTTGTCATTAAGGTACTTAACTACTTGAGAATACACCGCCCTCTCTAGAATTTTAGATATTATACTGAGTATACTAACAGGCCTATAGTTGCTTACATCAGACCTACTATTTTTCTTGAAGATAGGAGTAACTCTGGCCTCCTTGAACCCCTCCGGTACGGTATTAGTGGTGATTGATAGATTTATTATGTGAGCAATAGGGATTGACAGTTCAGAAGCACCATCTTTTAGGAACTTAGACGGGATGTTATCAGGGCCTGTGCTCTTAGTTGGGTTTAACCTGCTTAGTTCTTTTTGAATAAAGTCATGAGATACACTTACTAGTTGACAACTGTTTGGGGTTACCCCTTTATTGGTATAGTATGTTTGAAACTTATCAGAGTCTGTGTTAAAGGATGCAGCTGGTAGTTTACTTACTAGTGTTGATGCAACAGATGTGTAGTATGAATTAAAGCAATTTGCCACCTTAAATGTTTCGTGGCATACCTCATTATCGATAGTGAGTACTATGTTAGACCTATCTACTGGCTTATGGCTATACCCCAACTGTTTTAGTTGTTGCCAGAGCTTTCTGGGGTTATGCTTATACTCTTCAATTTTTGAGCAGTAGTGCTTTGCCTTTGCTCCTTTTATAAGTCTCTGTACTCTGTTCCTCACCCTTTGGAATTCATTTAGTGCTGCAATATCCTGTCTGTTTGCTTTAAATCTTTTTAGCAGCTGGTCTCTGAATTTCATATTATCTAATATCTCAGTATTCATCCAGGGTTCAGTTCTTCGTTTAATCCTAACCTCTATAACTGGTGCAATATTATCAAGGATGGTAGTGAACATTGTTTTGAATTTTTCCCAGGCATCGTTTACGTCCGTGCAACTTGTTATCTCTGTCCAGTCACAATTGTGTAGCCTATTTACCAGTGTTTCTTTACTGTAGTTTCTAGTTGACCTCATTTTTATTGTCCTGTGTAGGCCTATCCTATCCCTAGTGATTTTCCTGGTGCAGTAAATGATGAAATGATCACTAAGACCTGTGGTAATGACGCCTGACTGACTAATGTTCTCAGAGCGGTTACAAAGTATGTGGTCAATTAGGGTGGCTGAGAACTGTGTGATCCGGGTTGGAGTATTAATTAGTTGAGTGTAACTATTTAATCCTAGAATTTTCTTATACCTTTTGCATAGCCCGTTATTTTGCAGCTGAAAACAGATATTGAAGTCGCCCAGTATTGTCTCGCAATTGTTTTCAACTCCGGACAAGACTCTGGAAAAGTCTTCTAAGAACTGGTCCTGGGTAGGAGGGCGGTAACTAGTTCCTACTAAGATGGGTTTGGTCTTAGGAAGCAGCACCTCAAACCATAGAATCTCCAGTTTATTGTTATTTAAATCAGGTCTTGGGTTGTAAGCTAAGTCATTTCTAATGTAGGCACATACTCCACCACCCTTTCTGTTCCTATCTAAGCGTTTTATATTGTAACCTTCTATTTTGACCTCGTCGTCAGTCACCGTATCATCCAACCAAGATTCAGAGATGGTTATAACTGCCGCCCTAATTTTTTTAGCTAGAATCCTAATCTCTGCCAATTTAGGAAGAAGTGATCTTGCATTGACATGAATAAAGTGAAGGCCTGTTTTCATAAAACAATCATAATCATCAATATATGGCAATGGGTCATTTGTATTAAAATTAGGTAAATCAATGTCATCACTGCTAAAGGGTAACTGTGCCAAAGTGCATTTGTTACAAAATGAATTCTGGCACCGTTGCTATAATTGTTCATACATCCATCATGCACCCACCCCTTACACATTTTACATAAGGTGCCTTTTCTGTTTTTCATGCGTACTTTAGTACAGTGTATGCACCTGTTTGGTAGTGTTTGAGATAATAATGGCTGTATTGTCTCACATTGACCTATGTATGCATTACATATGGAGTTAAGGTTATCATTCCTAGCTACTAGACCGTCATTATCGCCGTCATTTATCTGTCTGTTTTGCCTCTGCACAATAGTTTGAGGTCCTGGATTAATTTGGAAATCACCACTTAAGAGCGCTACAATAAGAGCTGTGTGCCACTGTTTTTGTTTGGGTATGCGGTGTTGCCATACCTTGCAGCGATAGTGACATTTACTTTTCTGGTAGGATGGCAACTGTTGGGCTTTTACTGTCCAGGGCGCTGTTACTCCATTCACCTTTTCCAGCCCCATGACTGATTTCTTTCTTCATGGAATTGAAGAAGAAATATAAATATAATTATGGCAGCCTGTACCCCCCTAATGCCTGCCATTTTCACTCTTCGCTCTTTTACTCATATACAATAATATTTATTTCTCTTTTCCAGTCCCTAGTACACTTAGTATCTGCTTTAGCAATCACCACTGAATTACTAGTAAAATTTCCTCTTCAAAACCCTCTTCACTGCTCACTTTTCCCTTAACTTCACAAAACCCTTACAGTTAACCCCTTATTACACACTCTCCTTCCCATCTCACTTCACAGTCTGGCTTCACCAATTAACTTCTAACTCCTTTCCATTCTAGTAGATCAGAAAGGTTTAACCCATGGTTTTATCCTTCCAAATCCCCCTCAATTCCATTTATCGGGGGTTGTGTCGTGTTGTTGTCTCCTGACCTGTTCTGCTGACTCAGCCATTTTTAAAACACTGAGGGGAGTAACGCCACCTACAACCTGACTTTCCTTGAGTTTATAGATATATTTGGCGTTTTCTGCTATAATTCTCTCATTGTACACTGGTCAGCTGAATATAGGTCAGCTACTGAAGCATTAACCTTGACTGTTTAACTATTCACTTCTTTCTCACGACTGGCACTGAGGAATATCCGACCTATAACCTTGGAGTTTTGTACTGTTGATTTGACGATGTCTCCTGTGTTTCCCTCTCGTTAGCACTGGTACAGGTGATATGATGGCGGTACAGATATGATGCTACTGTCAACAGATGAACGTCAGTAAAGATGAGAATTTCACTTCGCTAGTTGTACGTCTGGCAGTAGCGGCTGTTTGGGTGCCGGTCAGCCATGTTTAAATGCTCAATTCTTTCCCTCGTTTGGCACTGAAGAAAAAAGTCCTACAGACCTGTCATTTCCTTGGAAGCTGAAGACACAGATGAATCACAGAGATGTTAGGAAATATTTCTTCAGCCACAGAGTAGTCAGTAAGTGGAATAGTTTGGGAAGCGATGTAGTGGAGGCAGGATCCATACATAGCTTTAAGCAGAGGTACGATAAAGCTCATGGTTCAGGGAGAGTGACCTAGTAGCGACCAGTGAAGAGGCGGGGCCAGGAGCTTGGACTCGACCCCTGCAACCTCAACTAGGTGAGTACAACTATGTGAGTACACACACACACACACACACACACACACATTCAGGCGCGCGCACAAAAATAGAACAAGTGTCTGTCGACAAGTACCTTTGACAACCGGTAACTATCTAACACCCCCACCACTCTCTCCCCTTCCCATCTCCACCAACTGGCCCCTCTGTCCTCTTTTCCATACTATATCTTTCCCTTCCCAACCACACAAGCCTCTTAGCCACTGTAACCTAGAGTAAGCATCCCTTTCTAAATTTCCCTATTCCCCATACATCAGTGTTGCTACCAATCTGCTCTTCCACTATGGGCTGTTCCCTAATTTCACTCGCCCAATACGCTCCACCACCCGATTACTTAACACATCTAGGCTCTATTACATTATCCTCACAGCCTCTCCCCCTTGCTCTACCAAGCAATCATTTCTTTCATTTCCTCGTATTCTCCATCCTCCCCTTTCCCCCTAAGACACGCACGCATTTATCAAATGGCTGCTAGAGTTCAACCACCTGACAAAAACAAAGTGGAAGAGATTAGGAAGGAGAAAGGCGACCTGGGAGATATTGAGGTAGGCAAGAAAACTCGCATCAGCGTATAAGGAAATGAATTTGAGGGTGAATATTAAACCAGACATCTCTGTAAAGATGAACCTTGTCAACTTAATATCTCGGAGAACTAAGTAAAGAGGTATTAACTATCCATTAAAATTTTGGGGATTTTTACCTTCCTAATATTAAGGTACAAACATAACCAGGATTTATGCTGACCACATCTTTCATCCTCAACACTCTTAACCTCAATCAGAGAATGTGTTGTGCTCCGAAGGGCTGTGCATGCATAATTGGATATATTGTTGCATATATTGTGTTGATCAAGTGTTTACATTGAGGTATATATGTGAACAGTATTTAGATAAAGGTAGCGAAGTTTTCATTGCATTTATGGATTTAGAAAAGGCGTATGATAGAGTGGATAGGGAAGCAATGTGGCAGATGTTGCAAGTATATGAAATAGGTGGTAAGTTACTAAATGCTGTAAAGAGTTTTTATGAGGATAGTGAGGCTCAGGTTAGGGTGTGTAGAAGAGAGGGAGAATACTTCCCGGTAAAACTAGGTCTTAGACAGGGTTGTGTAATGTCACCATGGTTGTTTAATATATTTATAGATGGGGTTGTAAAAAAAGTAAATACTAGGGTGTTCGGGAGAGGGGTGGGATTAAATTATAGGGATTCAAATACAAAATGGGAATTGACACAGTTTCTTTTTCCTGATGATACTGTGCTTATGGGAGATTCTAAAGAAAAGTTGCAAAGGTTAGTGGACGAGTTTGGGAGTGTGTAAGGTAGAAAGTTAAAAGAGAACATAGAAGAGAGTAAGGTGATGAGGGTATCAAATGATTTAGATAAAGAAAAATAGGATATCAAATTGGAGAGGAGTATGGAAGAAGTGAATGTTTTCACATATTTGGGAGTTATGTGCCAGTGGATGGATTTATGAAGGTTGAGGTTAACCATAGAACTGATGAAAAAAAGGTGAGTGGTGCTTTGAGGTATATATGGAGACAAAAATCATTATCTGTGGAGGTAAAGAAGGGAATGTATAAAAGTATAGTGGTACCAACACACTTGTATGGGTGTGAAGCTTGGGATGTATATGCTGCAGCGAGGAGGCCCCTGGAGACGGTGGAGATGTCCTGTCTAAGTACAATGTTTGGTGTAAATATTATGCAGAGAATTTGGAGTGTGGAAATTAGGAGGTGCGGAGTTAAAAATATTAGAGGGCTGAAGAGGGGTTGTTGAGGTGATTTGGTCATTTAGAGAGAATGGATCAAAGTAGAATGACATGGAGAGCTTATAAATCTGTGGTAAACGAGGTTTTGTGGGCGAGGGGCTTGGACTTCCAGCAAGCATGCTTGAGCGTGTTAGATAGAAGTGAATGGAGACAAATGGTATTGGAGACCTGACGAGCTGTTGGAGTGTGAGCAGGGTAATATTTAAGTGAAGGGATTCAGGGAAACCGGTTATTTTTATATAGCCGAACTTGAGTACTGGAAATGGGAATTACAATGCTTGCACTTTAAAGGAGGGGTTTGGGATTTTGGCAGTTTGGAGGGATATGTTGTGTATTTTTATACGTTTATGCTCTAAACTGTTGTGTTCTGGGCACCTCTGCAAAAACAGTGATTATATATGAGTGAGGTGAAAGTGTTGAATGATGAACGTATTTTCTTTTTGGGGATTTGCTTTCTTTTTGGGTCACCCTGCCTCGGTGGGAGAAGGCCAACTTGTTAAAAAAAAGTGATCAGTTACGTTAAACACTTTCCAGGTAAATACTTGCAACACGTCTTGTTATATTGTTGTAGGTGTGATATATTCTCCACTAAGTTCACTTGACTACTTATTATGGTTATGGTAAACCTGTCTAGTGGGCATAGATTTCTACCACTATATATTAAGACAAGCAAGGAGCTACAACACTGATTTGCCTAGTGATGATAGTACATCTGAGATTGGGAGCGAATGTCTCAAGAACAGGTGTGATGACTTCGTCTCCTAGGGTCGTTATCCATGCGACGTCGATTCGTGAAGGCTGACACATGACAGTCTTCAGCGGGCACTCTGACACGTCCCACTTATTATAAGAATTTATCACTTCGTTCAGTATTATTTGAACCCATTTAAAATATCTTCAGCTTATGTTTGAAAGTTTTGTTGAACCCAAATTAGATTAATCAGTTCGATTTCCCGCGTCTACCGACCCGAAAGAACACTGATTACTTCACTGGCATTGAAGGTTATCGCGGGTATTTGCTCCTCCCTCGCTGTCTGTTGACGTCCTTTTGGCAGAATTTGTGTCGAGTTGACTCCTGCATCCTAGTGTATACAAGCATCTGGCGACTGGTCTCTTCTAAGTTACGGCCTTGAATGGGGTGGCCAGAGCACAGCTTTCAAGTCTCTAGCCTCTAAGTGGAGGCAAAGCACTGCTACGCTTTGCCAGCATCCACCAACTTGTACAATGGATAGTCATACTTCCCTGAATGACTGAATTTTTTTTATATTTCTGACTGAAATTATTGTTAACTGTAACACTATTAGATTCGTTAATTTAATATTAATCAGATATCAGAGTAACTTCAACATGTGGGGTGACAGATAACGCAGTCTGTAAAACTTTTGTCATAGAGACTGATAAGACAGTTCTACAGACTGTCTTGTATGTCTGTATGACTCTTATCTGTGTACTCAACAATATTTGTTTGGGATAAATGTTTAGTGAATCTTTGGTTTCGCTTACAATTAAGTTTTATAATGACACCATGTGACTGAAGACTAACATCAGCTTAGTAGATTTAATTCACAAGGGAATTATGCAAAATAACAAGCAGCCCTTTATACTTTGAGTGAATAGTAAATTAGAAAAACAGGTGCAATTCGTTATAACATTTATGATGAAAAATTAGTTTAATGATTTCGTATATTGACAGTTAATGAACAGACACTGAATTATACGGAGTGTAAATAACCTAGCAAGTGTTGCTGATGGTCGGAGGAGGAATAAAATAATTTTCTAGCCGCCTTGATATTTTACTTCGCAAGTACAGCCAAAAAACTGGATTTCGAAGTCAACAGAAAACACAGAAAACAGTCCTGCACACTATGACACGCATACTACGAGAGACATCATCATAGGTTTTTGTATGAGAGCTTATAGGAACCTGGGCCGTGCCTCCCTCAGAGATTGCAGTTATATACTTAAGACCTTCTCCTAACTATAGTAACCAATACATTTCCTCAACGAAGGCTATTTAGAAGTTCCACAGCACTAGACAAAGGTACAATAGAATATTGTTCTAACATTTTTACAGGTTTCCGAGAATGTCTACGGCCTTATTGCTAAAAGTAACACCATATAATTAATATGACTTCCAGCACCATTAAGGACTTGTTAATAAAGAGGAATACGCATCACAAAATTCAACACTGATATTTAAACCATCATATGTGTGGCATATATAAGGAAGCATAAGTAGAGAAAACATCTGGAAGCCTGATCAGTCCACCAATATACTAACGCTTGACGAAATGGTGCAAATACTATGTTTGGGGCATCTATAAACACTGAATATCAGGGAAAACGAATGGAGCATGCAACTTTGAGTATCGCAAAAAATGCTGTGACGACCTGTCTAGGGGAGTGTGTCGTTCTACCTCTTGCAAATACTTCCACCCTGAGATGTGTCAGTCTTCAGTCCTTGAAAAACAATTACAATACCAATTGCACTGCATACCATCTAAAAGGGACCAGGAGGCACACACCCCGTACAACACATCATAGTAGCTATGGTAGCTATGACAACACCCCAAGTGATTTTTTAGTGGTAGGAAACGAAGAAAGAAAATGGAAAGAGATAACCAAAATAGTCCACCACCTTGTAGCCTTGTTGGACTGGAGGCACAGCCAGTGGCCCCTCCGGACTCACGGCTGCTGAAGCCAAAAACAAAATCCCCCCCAACAAACATGCAACACAACCTCATTTATATTTGCTAATATACAGGGCCTTAAGCCGTCCACAAACGACAAAATACCTTTCATTAGTGGACTTCTAGGGGAGTCAAATGCACTGTTTGCAGGATTCACAGAGACCCACGCAAAATATTACTTTGACAGTGAAATATGGATGCCTGGATACAACCTTTTCAGATGCGACAGAAAGAACAGGCAACAAGGGGGATTGGGTTGGCTTGTATGTCAAAGAGTCTCTTATTTGCACAGATATTGAACACAAATGATGTAGTTGAAGTTCTGACAAAAATCGAGAACCAAAACTTAGTCATTATACTTGTATATAAGCCACCGGATGCAACTTCCCAGCAGTTCAAAGAACAACTGTCAAAAATTGACTCCTGTCTCGATAACTTTCCAGCCCCATCCCCAAACATCTTGCTGCTTGGTGACTTCAAACTAAGACACACAAAATGGAAGAACATAGCAAATAATGTCGTAGCAGAAATGATCCCTGGAGGTAGCTCAGATGAAAGGTCACACACACAGGAGCTGCTGAATTTCTGCAACAAACACATCCTAAGTCAACAGATAGTGGAGCCAACAAGACTGGAGAACACACTGGTCCTTATTTTCACAAATAATGAGGACTTGGTAAGGAATATAACAATATCAAAAACAACAAATTCTGATCACAATCTAATCAAAGTCCAGACTTGCATGTACAGGAGTCCTGATCGGCAAAATGCATACAGTTATGAGGGTACCTTTACCAAATTCAACTTCAGCAACAAGAACATCATCTGGGATCAGGTAAACTATGCCCTAAATGAAATATGCTGGGAGGATATCTTAAATTACATGAACCCTAACCAATGCCTCGAAAAGATCACCCTCCTTGTAGCTGAAGTATGTTCAAGGTATATTCCTACAAGACAAAAGAAAAGAAGAAAGTAAACTGAAGAGAGAGAGACGCTCCCTCTACAGGAAAAGACGAAGAAACATTGAGCTCCTCAAGAATGCCAGATTATCTGATACACGGAAGTGCTAACCAGGGAAGTGGAAAATGTTGAGCTGAAGTTAAAGGACTCATACAGGATCCAGGAGAGACGAGCTAAAAGCGATTAATGAAATTGAAAGAGATTCGAAATATTTATTTTCATATGCCAAAAACAAGTCAAAAACCACTTCTAGTATAGGGCCCCTGTTCAGACAAGACGGATCCTACACAGACGACAACAAAGAAATGAGCGAGATACTGAAATTGCAGTATGACTCAGTGTTCAGCGAGCCACTAACCAGTTTAAAGATAGATGATCCAAACAATTTTTTCATGAATGAGCCTCAAAACCCTGCAAATGTAGGCCAGATTTATGACATAACCCTAACTCTACTAGACTTTGAGAAAGCCATCGACGACATGCCCCAGGCCCAGACTCGTGGAACTCGGTGTTCATTAAAAACTGCAAGAAACCCCTCTCACGGGCCCTAAGTATGCTATGGAGAAGGAACTTAGACACAGGCGAAATTCCACAGTCACTAAAAACAACAGATATAGCCCCACTCCATAAAGGTGGCAGCAAAGCATTAGCTAAGAACTACAGACCAATAGCTTTAACGTCCCACATCATAAAAATCTTTGAAAGAGTTCTAAGAAGCAGGATAGAAAACCACATGGACTCCCAAAAATTGCACAACCCAGGGCAACATGGTTTCAGAGCAGGTCGCTCCTGCCTTTCGCAACTGCTTGACCACTATGATACGGTCCTAGATGCATTGGAAAACAAACAGAATGCAGATGTAGTATACAAAGACTTTGTAAAAGCCTTTGACAAGTGCGACCATGGTGTAATAGCACACAAAATGCGTGCTAAAGGAATAACCGGCAAAGTAGACAGATGGATCTTCAACTTTCTAACCAATCGCACACAGAGTAGTGGTAAACGGAGTTAAATCAGATGCTGCCATAGTGAAGAGCTCTGTCCCACAAGGCACAGTACTCGCACCTACCCTGTTCCTTATTCTCATATCAGACATAGAGATGTAAACCACAGCACTGTATCATCTTTTGCAGACGATACTAGGATCTGCATGAGTGTGTCATCCACTGAGGACACGGAAAAGCTCAAAGAAGATATAAACCAAGTTTTCCAATGGGCAACAGAGAACAATATGATGTTCAATTCTAAGACAAATTCCAACTACTCCGTTATGGGGAACTGGAGGAAATAATAACTAGGACTGAGTATACTACAAACTCCAATCACACAATAGAGCGGAAAAGTAATGTGAAGGACCTGGGTGTGGTAATGTCCGAAGACCTCACCTTCAAGGACCACAACAATGCCACTATCACGTCTGCTAGGAAACTGATAGGATGGATAATGAGAACATTCAAGACAAGAGATGCTAAGCCAATGATGATCCTTTTTAAATCACTTATTCTTTCTAGGCTGGAATACTGCTGTACATTAACATCCCCATTCAAGGCAGGTGAAATTGCAGAGCTAGAGAATGTACAGAGAACCTTCACTGCACGTATAAATTCCATGAAACACCTTAACTACTGGGAGCGCCTGGAAGCACTTAACTTGTACTCACTAGAGCGCAGGCGAGAGAGATATATCATAATATACACCTGGAAGATTCTGGAGGGACTGGTCCCTAATATGCACACAGCAAAAGATTTGGCAGGCGATGCCACATAACCCCAGTGAAAAGTAGGGCCGTCACTGGTACACTAAGAGAAAACACAATAAGTGCCCGGGGCCCAAGGCTGTTCAACAGCCTCCCACCAGCAATAAGGGGCATTACGGGAAAACCCCTGGTTGTCTTCAAGAGGGAGCTGGACAGATACCTAAAGACGGTGCCGGATCAGCAGGGCTGTGGTTCGTACGCTGGATTGCGTGCGGCCAGCAGTAACAGCCTCGTTGATCAGGCCCTGATCCACCGGGAGGCCTGGTCATGGACCGGGCCGCGGGGGCGTTGATCCCCGGAATGCCTTCCAGGTAGACTCCAGGTAGGGACAATCTGAACAGCTGTAAAATTCAGAGTAAACGAATAACCATCATCATGAACTTGCAAAATATCACGCTTGTCATCAAGGAATTCGAGCAATGTGGCAGGCACTATTTAGAATCTGCTCATTTCAATGTTACAACCAATACCATAGCTCAAAAACAAGCAGATTTAGGAACTCGAAAATTCTTTTCCAATAAATCCTACTTAAGCAGAACACAGCCATCACCTAGCACTGAACTCCACAGTCTATAACCCATCCATGTTCACTTTATGTACACCAAATTATCTGTAATAGACTGACAGTCACTGGGCAGCGATTCGGTTAGGGCACGTCTTTCAAACCTCAAACCTATATACAAATAGCCCGTACACAGGAGAAAGAACTTATGACGACGTTTCGGTCCTGCTTGTACTAGTTAATGGTCCAAGTCGCACCGAAACGTCGTCATAAGTTTTTCTCCTATGTGCCGGTTATTTGATTATTGTTCCAGGCACGGTATTAGTGGTTCTTTGTTCTTCTCAAACCTGTAGATGGAGGCCTGCTCCTGGCACACATTTCCAGCATCCGCCTATTATAAAAAGTTTTACGTACCTGAATGACAGGGACACTAACTACCATTAATAACCCGAGTCCTACTAAATAACCCTGGTCCTGAGTCTTCATCTTACCGTGTTATATACTAAGAACAATCAGATTGCTCTTGGCTCTCCTAAGATCTAACGGAGTCTGGGACACAGTTGTTGCGCTCGTCTCCACTCATAATGGATGCTAGGTCAGCCAGAGAGTACGTAGCAACGTTGAGGAGCCCAGCCTAGTGACCCACGCAAGCTAGAGAAAATCCTAGGGCTTCGCAATAACACAATGTAGAATATGAAGGATGGATGGCTGGGGGCTCACTGAAAGATGGCTAGATACACACAAATGGGTGAGTGGAGAGACATTGGAGGATACCTGGGGACTCTCATTTCAAAAAGAAAATGACGGCATTCTTTAGTTTTGATAATCCATTGAAAGCCAAGCATTGTGGCTTATTTGCTTAGGGTCCTCGCTGTCTCCTTCCCTAGAATTCAGAATGGCCCACACTGGTTTTGTGATTTTAGGTAAATATGATAATTAATCTTGCAGATTCGTATTAATGCATCTTGTAGAGGCGTCACAAGTGACGGACATTTGACAAACGTCTCGCCGGAATCAAAGTGAAAACAAAGTGATATATACAGAAGAGTTTGAAGAGTTATGAGAACTGAAGTGTGGCAACACAGGTCGGGTCATACCTGACCGGTGGGGAGCACTGAAAGCTAGGAGGACAAAACAGTTGACAGGTGGCTGATAGAGCTCGCCGGGAGACAGGGAAGGCTACGCCGCACACTGCAGTGAATACCAAGTGCGCAGGAAAAAGTCAAGTAAAAGCGCCACGAGCCAATGCATAGAAGTACGCCATACTGACACACGAGGGGAGGATGTATAATATATCTGAATATGTTGACAGCTGTAGGACACTTAGTGTGAAAATAATTTTTAGGAAAGCAAACGCACAAAGAAGATGCAGGAAATCCACGAGGCAATAATTACATAGACGTCAATAGGCAAGGAGATATACACCACTAACTGAGAGAGTAAGGGGAATTGTTGGCATTCCAGTTTATAAGTAGACTGGCAAGTAAATAAAAAAATTAGCAAAGTAATGTTAGAATATGGGATACATTGTGCATGAAACAAAAGAAATAGGGATTGATGAGATGGAAGTACAAGCTAATAAGGAGAAACTCTAGACCCAGGAAACGACTGATAAAATGACAGCTGAAGGGCATGGTTATAATAGTTTGTGGGATATATTAAAAATTTCACAAAACTGGGAATAACTAATGAATTTTCACACAAAAAAATAGCATTAACGACATCTAAACAGATCAAATGGAAGAAGGGATACTGAATATCTGGTTTCTGATAATAATATAGGTAGAGTATATACACCGAGAGGTGTATATATCCTAGTGTGGTCAATAGGTTTTAAACCTCGTTAACAGAACAATTATGTAGTACTGAGAAGAAATAAAACCTGTGTAAGAGAGATTACTTCTGAAGTGCAACAAATGAAACAGATTCAAAATGTAGATCCATTTAGATCTGGAAGATAGAGATCAAACTCAGAAAACTACTCATTAGACGTTCCTTTATCTTGGTAAGGGGCTCTTTATTCAAGGAAGTAGTTATGTTCTCTCAGTTGGATTGAGTTTGATTGCCTACCATTCCGAAGGCGCTGTATGACACCTTCGGGTTTGGCGCTTCTACCTGAATTTATTATTTTTATTATAATCTCAGAGAACAAATAAACCGGAATTGCATGTCGATAGGGAAATACTTTAGTACAGTTCAATATAATTTTATTAAAAAATTATTTATTCAGTGAGGTTAGACAAACATGGAGAGCAGTGACTGCCTGGAATATGTACGCCCCTCAAGGGAGGTTCCTAGACTCTGTGAAGGACTTCCTGATTTGGGGAATTGGATCTGTTTCCCAGTTCCCTGAATTGATCCTGAATACCTTCCATCCTCCCTGCAAGACGTTCAGTGAGGGAGAGAACTGGCAGGAAAACCAGTAAAAGAAATGGACTATGTGGCAAAATGCAAGGAGGCAAAGGAGAGGTTTGTTCCCAAGGGAAACAGAAGTAGTGGGAAGACCAGAACGAGTCCTTGGTTCACCCATAGGTGTAGGGAGGCAAAAACTAGGTGTGCTAGAGAATGGAAAAGGTACAGAAGACAAAGGACCCAGGAAAATAAAGAGAACAGCCGAAGAGCCAGAAACGAATATGCACAAATAAGAACGAAGGCTCACCGACAATACGAAAATGACATAGCATCGAAAGTCAAGTCTGAGCCTGAGCTGTTGTATAGCCACATCAGGAGGAAAACAACAATCAAGGACCAGGTAATCAGACTGAGGAAGGATGATGGGGAGTTCACAAGAAACGACGAAGAGGTATGTGAGGAGCTCAACACGCGATTTAAAGAAGTATTTACAGTGGAAGTATTTACAGGAAATCAGAACAGGGAGGTACACCAACAAGTGTTCGATGAGTTACACATAACCGAGGAGGAGATGAAGCTGCTATGTGAACTTGATGCCTCTAAGGCGGTGGGACCAGACAACGTCTCTCTGTGGGTCCTTAGAAAGGGAGCAGAGATGGTGTGTGTGTGCCACTAACAAAAATCTTCAACACATCCATTGGAACTGGGCAACTCCCTGAGGTATGGAAGATGTAGCCCCAATTTTTAAAAAAGGAGACAGACACGAGTTATGAAACTACAGACCTGTGGCTCTGGTGGCCTGGTGGTTAACGCTCTCGCTTCACACGGTGAGGGCCTGGGTTCGATTCCCAGCCAGAGTAGAAACATTGGACGTGTTTCTTTCCACCTGTTGTCTATGTTCCCCATCAGTAAAATGGGTACCTGGGTGTTAGTCGACTGGTGTGGGTCGCATCCTGGGACACTGACCTAAGGAGGCCTGGTCACAGACCGGGCCGCGGGGGCGTTGACCCCCGGAACTCTCTCCAGATAAACTCCAGATAAACTAACGTGTATAGTATGCAAAGTCATGGAGAAGATCAGGAGGAGAGTGGTGGAGCACCTGGAAAGAAACAAGTGTATAATCGACAACCAGCGCGGTTTCAGGAAAGGAAAATCCTGTCACAAACCTACTGGAGTTTTATGACAAAGTGACAGAAGATAAGAGAGAGAGGGGTGGATAGACTTCATTTTCTTGGACTGCAAAAAAGACCTTCGATGCAGTTCCTCACAAGAGGTTACTGCAAAAGCTAGAGGATCGGGCACACGTAACAGGAAAGGCACTGAAATGGATCAGAGAATACCTGACAGGAAGGCAACAACGAGTCGTGGTACGTGATGAGGTGTCAGAGTGGGCGCCTGTGACAAGTGGGGTTCCACAGGGGTCAGTCCTAGGACCTGTTCTGTTTTTGGTATATGTGAATGACATAAAGGAAGGGATAGACTCAGAAGTGTCCTTGTTTGCAGATGATGCGAAGTTAATGAGGAGAATTAAATCGGTCGAGGATCAGGCAGGACTACAGAGAGACCTGGACAGGCTACAAGCCTGGTCAGCAACTGGCTCCTTGAATTTAACCCTGCCAAATCAAAATCATGAAGATCGGGGAAGGGCAAAGAAGACCGCAGACACAGTATAGTCTAGGTGGCCACAGATTGCAAACCTCACTCAAGGAAAAAGATCTTGGCGTGAGTATAAGACCGAGCACATCTCCTGAGGCGCATATCAATCAGATAACTGCTGCAGCGTACGGGCGTCTGGCAAACCTAAGGCTAGCATTCCGATACCTCAGTAAGGAATACTGGCCCATACTGGAGTATGCAGCACCAGTTTGGAATCCACACCTGGTCAAGCACGTCAAGAAATTAAAGAAAGTGCAAAGGTTTGCAACAAGACTAGACCCAGAGCTAAGGGAATTGTCCTGCGAAGAAAGGTTAAGGGAAATTGGCCTGATGACACTGGAGGACAGGAGGGTCAAGGGAGACATGATAACGACATATAAAATACTGCGTGGCATAGACAAAGTGGACAAAGACAGGATGTTCCAGAGATGGGACACAGAAACAAGGGGTCACAATTGGAAGTTGAAGATTCAGATGAGTCAAAAGGATGTTAGGAAGTATTTCTTCAGTCACAGAGTAGTCAGGAGGTGGAATAGTCTAAAAAGTGACTTAGTGGAGGCCGGAACCATACATAGTTTTAAGACGAGGTATTATAAGGCTCATGGAGCAGAGAGAGAGAGAGAGGGCCCAGTAGCAATCAGTGAAGAGGCGGGGCCAGGAGCTATGAATCGACCCCTGCAACCACAAATAGGTGAGTACACAGAGGCGAGTACAAACATGAGCACACTATCGACAAATACCTTTGACAACAAACAGCTAACACACCAGGTCAAGTAATGAGTAATGACATTGTCATCTCAGAGAAATTAAGTTATTTAATATTTAACCTTCAGATGTTATGTAATATCCATTGCCCGAAATGGAAAAACTTTTATCATTCACTCCACTGTCTTACCAGAGGCGCGCTTACACTACAGTTATTAAGCTGTAACATTAACACCCCTCCTTCAGAGTGCAGACATTGTACTTACCATCTCCAGGACTCAAGTCCGACCTGTCAGTTTTCCTAAATCCTCCATAAATGTTATCTTACTCACACTCAAACAGCACGTCAAGTCCTAAAAGCCTTTTGTGTCTATTCGCTCCTATCTAACACACTCACGCATGCCTGCTGGAAGTCCAAGCTCCTCGCACACAAAACCACTTTTACCCTCTCTCTTCAACCTTTCCTAGGCCGACCCCTACCTCGCCTACCCTCCACTACAGATTTATACTCGATGCCATTCTATTTCGTTCCATCTTCTGTACATGTCCGAACCACCTCAACCCCTCCTCAGTCCTCTGGATAATACGTTTGATAATCCCGTACCACCTACTAATCTCCAAACTATGGACTCTCTGCATTATATTCACACATTGTCCTCAGACATGACATCTCCACTGCCTCCAGCTTTCTCCTTGTTGCAACATTCACCACTTAGCTCACACACTGAGATCCAGATTTCAAATCTCCGGTAAGGCTGGAAAACATTAGGACTTGTTTCCATGAGACACCTGCTGTCCCTGTTCACCCATCAGTATAGAATGGGTACCTGGGTGTTAGTCGACTGGTGTGGGTCGCATCCTGGGAGAAAGCGGACCTAATTTGCCCAAAATGCTCTGCATAATTAGCGGCTTTCTATATAGTATGTCACTGATGTCAGCTAGGCCTGTATACCTTGTACTTGTACTTGTAGAAATATAAGAGCATCGGTATAACTATAATCTCATACATTCCTCTCTTTGTTTCCGTGGATTAAGTTCTTTGTCTCCACAGACTCCTCAGTACACCACTCATCTTTTTCCCCTCGTCAATTCTGTGATTCACCTCATCTTTGACAGACCCATCTGCTGACATGTCCACTCCCAAATATCTCAGAATATTCACCTCCTCCATACTCTCTCCCTCCAATCTGATATCCATTCTTTCGCTGTCTTTTTTTTTTCTTTGTTAACCTCATCACTTAACGCCACACCTCTTGCCAACACCCGAGAATTCACCTCTCTTACAACCTCATCTATTAATATATTGAACAACCTTGATAACACCATACATCCCTGTCTAAGGTCTATTTTTACTGGGAAATAATATGTGTCTTTCCTACATACTCTAACTATCCTCGTAAAAACTCTTCACTGTTTTCAATAACCTACCTCCTATTCCATACATCTGCAACATCTGCTACATTACCTCCCTATTCACCCTATCATAGGCCTTTTCCAAATCCAATAATGCCACAAAAGCCTCTTTACGTTTAAATACTGTTTACCTATATGATTCACTGTGAACACTTGGTCTACACACCCTTCCTAAAGCCTCGTTGTTAATCTGCTATCCTGCTCTCGGTCTTTCTCTTAATCCTTTCAATAATAACTCTACCATACACTTTACCAGGTATACTCAACAGACTTGTTCCCCTATAATTTTTACTCTCTCTTTTGTCCCTTTTGCCTGTATACAAAGGAGCTATTCATGCTCTCTGCCAATCCCTAGGTATCTTACCCTCTTCCATACATTTATTAAGTAAAAGCACAAACCACTCCAAAGCTATATTCCCACTTGCTTTTAATATTTCTATCTTTATCCAATCAATCCCAGCTGCTTTACCCCCTTTAATTCTACCCACTGCCTGACGCACTTCACCCACATTCACAACTGGTTCTCTCTCTCATTCATGATATATATATATTATTATATATATATATATATATATATATATATATATATATATATATATATATATATATATATATATATATATATATATATATATATATATACGTGTGTGTGTACGGGACACACATATATGTGCGCGTATGGGATTGGTTATGTGTAATGGTAATTTCTAAGCAATAACTCCAGTTCTGCTGGAACGAAATCTTGAAGCTGCCATATCTGATGAACCCAGTGGAATGCTTGACGACCCTTGATTACCTTACTGAAGCCTCTTAGCTCAGGCTGACGCATTTCATTATTAGAAGTATGGAACCCATCATGTGGGATGGAATGTAGTTATCTTTCGTTCCACAATGAAACTATTATACTGAGTAGGGCAAAAACACACTGTTGACGTAAACAGTTTAGTGTAATGTAAAACAGTCTCTCTTTCCGTTTTTTTTTTCTCACTCCTCTAACCGTTCTCTCTTCCTTCCCACCTGATCCCTATTTCCTATCGCTTTCCTGTTTTTTCACTGCCTATTAAGTACGCTTGTTTCTGCACCGTTCCATTTCCCGTCCATTCCTCTCGTCTCCCGTTATTCTGCCTTTTTCCCTTCCCTTCCTCTTTTCCATGCCCCCTCTCTGTTTTCATCCCTTTCCTCTAACTATCCTTTCCTGATTTCCCTGGCTTTCTCTCTCTCTCTCTCTCTCTCTCTCTCTCGTATCCCCTTTTCTTGTATCTCTTCCTATTCCCTCCCGTCACACCTTCCCCTTCAACTCCCTCTTCCCTTTTCCCTCCTCTTTCCCTCCCGGCATGTATCATGGAAATATATGGTAGTTCATTTCCGTAATATCTCTTTGAAAGGACTTGCATTTAAAATTACCTTCCTAGCCTCAATTCCGCGTAGCAAAAGGAGGGGGCAATTTACTTAATGGATCGCCCAAGTGTAAAAGGTGATAGAATTGCCGCATTAATTGTATTGTTGCGGGTAATGGCGTGTTGGGTGTGTGTTCCTTCAGCGTCCTTCCCACGCGCTTTCTCGCGATTAAATGACGCGATTGTAAGTCTCTCTCTCTCTCTCTCTCTCTCTCTCTCTCTCTCTCTCTCTCTCTCTCTCTCTCTCTCTCTCTCTCTCTCTCTCTCTCTCTCTTTTACACAGGTTTTTCCAAGGTTAGGTTAAGGGCTCTTAAACTTTATTTACAAGCTA
Source organism: Cherax quadricarinatus (assembly GCF_038502225.1). Lineage (NCBI taxonomy): Eukaryota > Metazoa > Arthropoda > Malacostraca > Decapoda > Parastacidae > Cherax > Cherax quadricarinatus. The sequence goes on from NC_091318.1 coordinate 6,864,173, forward strand.
GAAGCTGTTACCTACATCAGCTCATTTGAAAGCTTTTTTTTTTTGTTGTTGTTGTTGTTGTTGTTGTTGTTGAGATATATAATTAGTGAACAGCCTGAAGTTGAAGCCATCTGTGGGCCAGCGATTTCATTTGGTCAACTGACTTTTTTTCGTTGATGTCGTTATGCTGTACGAACATGTTCCGGACTGGAGTCGTCCTAGGAATAAAAATATACTGAATGAAGCGATGTTCTGAGAAAGGGCACAATCAGAGTGTAGTTGCTCTTTGCTGCCCGTCTTGTTGTACAGAAGCTCTCTTCTTCCTGTCCTCGGAGTAGTGCCATGTGTGGAACCTCGATAATATTGGCCGTGTACATAACAGTAAGATCAAGTATATCCCTCTTGTGTTGAAGGCTCTGCTGAAATGACAGATCTGTCCAGACTGGGTCCAGATGAGAGACGAGTGGCCTTGCTCTCATCTCTGTTCTGCCAAGTCGCAGATGAGACGAGAGGCAGGCAATCCAAGAAAGTGAAGCATATTCAAGGTGTTAGCGTACTAGTGCTTCGTATGGAATTTTGCAGCCTTTGCTGTCAAGCAGATGCAAGATACAAATAAGTGCTGTAAGCTTCTTCACGGCTTCGTTTGCAAGATTTACAACGTGGTTCTTCATAGTCAGTTTGGAGTCAAATTTCACCCCAACAACCTTCATCCACAGGTACCAACACTCACCCATTCATTCTTGCCTCTGCTCCAGCATTACCATCTAGAGACTATTCTTATTTGTTTTTTCTCAAGAACAAATGTGGCCCGCCATCATTTTCCTTAGGTTGATATAGATATAGGCTGGTAATTGATGTAACTTAGAGCAGCTGGCGTTTCCTCTCTTGGGTAAATAAATGTCAGATTACAGTCGTCTGCGTATACATGAGAGTCTGAGATTAGATGAAGGAGGTTATTGAAATAGACATTCCATAACAATGGCCCAAGCACTTTTCCTTGTGGAACACTTGAACCACTAGTGTGTTGTTGACCTTGTCCCACTGAGAACTGCTCTTAGAGATTTACCTTGAAGGTAATCACTGAGGAGGCATGGTGCAGAGCCAGTGACTCCTATCGCAGTTTTGCCAAGAGTCCCTGATGTCATACTCAATTGAAAATACCAGCATTGTCCAGGGCTAGAACAAAGCTCATCTTGATCTTGGATTTATCCAGTGGCAGGTGCCACTTAGTGGAGAGGTTTAACAGCAGAAACGATATTGACGGTCACAAAACGGCGAGTGGTAGTCGAAAAATGCTGTCATCTACAGTGAGATTATTGTCTCAGGGATGTTGTCAGTGAGTGACAGGAGTGACACTGGTGTGTGGTTGATAATTTCCATTCTGCTCTTCTTTTTGTCTTTTTGTGAGGAGGGACTTCATTTGCTTCTTTCCACAGAGCAGACCATATACACAGTGCTAGCCTGTGCTGATCAGTGCTGATAGACGCGAGTTATTGATGCTAGTTGGTCTGCACATCTACTCAACAATCTTAGGCTCAACTTATCTGGGCCCACAGCCTTTTATTGGTACAGCAACTTATGAAGAATAACTTCATCCTGCCTTATTATCTCCACTGACAACTTAGACAGTCCTTGCGGCTAGCCAAGGAGGTTCCCTGGCAAGATCACGAACTTGCATCTTGGCAGCAAAGTGTTCGACAAAGGGGTCAGCTTTCTCCAGACTGCTAGTAGGCATGGTCCCAGCCTGCCGATTTAGAGGTGGAATAACTTAGTCCTTGACTCACTCTACCTGGCGTCAGCTTTATTTTTGTCAGTTTTTTATCTAGAGGTGACCCACTTCAGGACTTCCATTTGCCAACAGATTTGTCTGCAGGTTCCTGTTATAGATAGTGGGATGCCTCTGATACCTTCTCCAAGTCTTGTACTTAGCAATAGCAGCCTCTCGACAACGGATGCCGAACCAAGGTTCATCTGAAGGCTTTGTCACATACTATCAGTGAGGGATGTGTTTTGGAGATTAAGGATGTGTCCAGTGAAGGCATACACTTGTCAACATCACCTTGGACAACAGCATTCCAATAGGAGGTGGCGAGCTCAGACCAAATGGCTGGCCAGTCTCCTCTTTCCCGCAGAATGGTTGTGCATGTAGATTCTTCACTTCTTTTTATTGGTATCTTCAATATCGTAAAGACCGCATAGCCAAGGGGTTGGCAAGTGACTATGCACCGACATAGTATAGCTCGTGAGGTTAGAACATACAGGAGGAGAATGAAATAACTGGAGACCGTGCCTCAGGCTCACTGGTGTACCTGGTACTAGGAAGAAATATGGCTTGTAACCAGGCAACCTAGCGTCTTGAGGTATCTGTGGCTGAGTGGTCTAAGGCGTCACCTAAGGAACTGTACTACCTTCCAAACGTGGATTTGAATCCTGCTGACCACGATCTCTCTGTATATACCTCTGCAATGTAATCACATACACACTAACACTCAGTGGCCACTATATTAGGTATACCTTTCTAATACTCAATAGCTCTCCTCTTTTCCCCTAGAATAGCCTGCATTCTACTGTCATGGATTCAGAAAAGTGATGGAAATATTTCTTTGATATTCTGCTACATGTTGACATACCATCAGACAGTTGACATGATATCATCAGACGGGTGCACATTCATGCTGCGAATCTCTCGTTCCCTCACATTCCAAAGATTTATACCAAATTCTGACCCATTTGCATGTGTACTGCTATTTGTTATTTAAAATTAGGCATATTTTGTTACAATCAGCTGTATAGCCCTTGTGGCTTAGCGCTTCTTTTTGATTATAATAATAATTGTTACAATCAAAACAAAGTGTTAAACCCAAACGGGTCATTATGCTATACTCATACAGCCCTTTCATAAAACCGGCCTTTGCCCAGTGCTAGAGACAAGATCAGAAAAGAAAATATTTCCTCCAACTGATGGTCTAAAACTTACCCAAAATACCTCCCCTACTTAACCAAACATCATAACATGTTGCTCCAACAACTGCCCTTTTGACACGCCTCACACACGTCTCCCCGTCAGTCGCCTGCACACTCACCTGACCAGGTCTAAAACATGTCCGTTTGCTGTTCAATGGGGCGTTTCTTCACACTTATGCACTAAACTGCTTTTGTATTTAACAACAATGCGGTATCCTGCAAAATACTTCCCTCTTTATTATTCGTATTAGGTCTATTTACTTGACTTTTTTATACAGTTTAACCCACTATTTCTTTTTTAAAATTTCTTTCTTCCTCTGTTCTTACATTTATTTGTTCATTTCTGGCCCCTTTGATTTCCTTGTCTTTTGACTGGTTTGTTTCCTCTGTCGGTTCCAAGTATTTTTTTCTTTTTCAGAGCTCCCAGCACCTTTCATCTAACCATATTTTGTTTTATATTCATTTTTCGAATAAACTGCTCGATTCAGTTTGCATTCTTATTATAGATCTCCTTTTAAACACACAGTGTGTGTGTGTGTGTGTGTGTGTGTGTGTGTGTATGTGTGTATGTGTGTGTGTGTGTGTGTGTGTGTGTGTGTGTGTGTGTATGCAATAAGATCACAGTAAACAGGTGATATCGCAATATGCAGAACAACCACTGTGAAAAAATAGCGAAATTCCGAGCGCGTTCGTAACATCTCACATTATCAAGTTCCTTGGTTATGCGAGATATTTATATATATATATATATATATATATATATATATATATATATATATATATATATATATATATATATATATATATATATATAAAACACATCGGCCGTTTCCCACCAAGGCAGGGTGACCCAAAAAAGAAATAACACTTTCGTCACCATTCACTCCATAATTGTCTTGCCGGAGACACGCTCACACTACAGTTATAAAACTGCAACATTACACCCCTCCTGAGTGTAGACACTGTACTTCCCACCTCCAGGACTCAAGCCCGGCCTGCCATTTTCATGAATCCCTTCATAAATGTTATCTTGCTCACACTCCAACAGCACGTCAAGTCCTAAAAACCATTTGTCTCCACCCGCTCCTATCTAACACATTCACGCACGCCTGCTGGAAGTCCAAACACCTCGTACACAAAACCTCATTTACCCCCTTCTTCCAACCTTTCCTAGGACGACTCCTACCCCACCTTTCTACCATCCCTAGAAACCTTACCTTCATCCTTACATTTATTAAATAAAAACACTAACCACTCCAAAACTATATCCCCACCTGCTTTTATCATTTTTGTCTGTATCCCATCAATCCCAACTGCTTTACCCTCTTTCATTCTACCCACACTTACAAAGGGGTCTTCCTCACTCCTTCAAGATGTTATACCTCCCTGTCCAATACACGAAATCACAGCTTCCCTGTCTTCATCAACATTTAACGGTTGCTCAAAATATTCCCTCCATTTTTCTGATACCTCCAGCTCTACTTCTAATAACTTTCCTCTTCTATTTTTAGCTGTTATATTCAATCATTCCCTAGGCTTTCTCAACTTCTTATTCTCACACTACATTTTTAAATCTACTCCAAACCTCTTCAACCTCATTGCCTCTATTCTCACTAGCCTCTTCTTTCTTCCAATATTTGTATATATCTTACCATAACTGCCTCCTCCCTTAGTTTATGAACCTTCACCTCTTTGCCGATTCCATTTTCTTTGTATCCCATCTACCGTTTACTGATATATCTGTGACCAGGGCCGGATTACTGCATAGGCAAACTAGGCATTTGCCTAGAGCCCCGCGCATTTGGGGGCCCCGTGGTCCAAGGGATTCAGTGATTTATAAAGGGAATAATAGTGCTGTAGTGGTTATGCTGAATATAATAGGTGTATGATGTCACTACTTTAATAGCCTGTCTTGAGTTTATTCTCTTTAAAATGCATGATTTAACAAGATAGTTATAATGGCTGTTGGTAAATGGTTTTGGTTGTCTTGATGTACTTTCCCTATTAAATTTAATCTAAATAGCCAGAATGTATTTAATTAGACCTTAAACAGGCTCACACCGACCCCCACCCCCCACCCCCAAGCTGGAAGGGGTCGCTTCGCTTCCCCGTAACTCAAAGGGGCCCCGCCAATCTGAATAGCCTAGGGCCCGGAGACTTCTTAATCTGGCCCTGTCTGTGACCCCTTTATAAATATGCATATCCTGAAGTCTACCCATCAGTCTTTTATCTACCAATACATAGTCCAACAAACTACTGTCATTATGCCCTATATTATATCCTGTATACTTATTTAGCTTTTTTTATTATTAAAATATGTGTTACCTATAACCAAACCCCTTTCTATACATAGTTTGAAGCCATCCCCCCATTATCATTTACACCTGGCACTCCAAATATACCTACCATCCCCCTCTAACTGTTTATCCCACTTGAGCATTTAGGTCCCCTACGACAATTACTCTCTCACTTGGTTCAAAGCTTCCTGAGCACTCGCTTAACATCTCCCAAAATCTTTCTACTCTACACTCATTTCCTCTCCAGATGCATAAACACTTATTATAACTCACTTTTTGCATCCACCCCTTATTTTAATCCACATAATCTTGAATTAATACATTTATATTCCTTCCTCTCCTTCCATAACTGATCCTTCATCATTATAGCTACCCCATCCTTAGCTCTAACTCTCTCAGATATTCGAAACTTAATCCCATTTATTTCTCCCCACTACCACCTTCAGCTTTGTTTCCCTTAGAGCTAGGATATCTAACCTCTTTTCATTCATAACATTTGCAGTCATCACTTTCTTATCAACTTCACTACATCCACGCACACTCAGACAACCCAGTTTTATAATTTCTTCTTTCTTTATTTTAGTGGTTGAATACAATGGTTACTATCTCTGCTCCCGGCATTTTAGTCACCACCTACGATATGTATGGCCTATGGAGGAAAGATTCTTTTCCACTTCCCCATGGAGATATATTTATTCTTTCAACAAGCCGGCCGTATCCCACCGAGGCAGAGTGGTCCAAAAAGAAAAGCGAAAGTTTCTCTTCTTAACTTTAGAAATGTATGCAGGAGAAGGGGATATTAGCCCCTTGCTCTTGGCATGTTTGTCGCCTCTTACAAACGCATAGTTCACGAAGGAAGAATTCTGTTCCACTTCCCCATGGAGATAGGAAAAGAACAAAAACTAGTAAGAAAATAGAGCAAACCCCAGAGGACTGTGTGTGTATATACATGTATACATATATGCAAGTGAAAATTTGTGTATGCAATAATGTCGCTAAAAGAATTCTGAACCTAACGAAAAAAATATATTTCATTGTGTTTGTATATTACTGTAAGCTTATTTAAAATATATTTAGTTGGATTAGGCTAAATTCCGTTTTTTATAATAAGGTTAGGTAAGTTTTCTAAGGTTCTTTTGTTACAAAATTATTAAGTTTTACATTAACATAGCTGCAAAAAATATACATCTTTAAACGTATAAGAGAAAATTTTAGAAAGGACTTAATTTTAAATGAGTTCTTGCTAATTGACCAGTTTTACCTTCCGGCACAACATATATATATATATATATATATATATATATATATATATATATATATATATATATATATATATATATATATATATATATATATATATAATTGTGTGTGTGTCTCAGTGCACCATGCAGAAACAAGAGGAGGTATATACAGAGAAAGATCGCAGTCAGCAAGATTCGATCCCATGTGTGGAGAGTGGCAAAGCTTCCCAACATGACGCTCTAGACCTTTCAGCTACAGAAACCTCAAAAAGCTAAGTAACCTGGTTACCTAGCTTTTCGAGGCTAGGTAACCAGATTACCTAGCCATGTTTCTTCCTAGCCCCGGGCACACCTCATGTGGTTAGAACATACAGGAGGAGATTCTTCTTGTTTTATTACCTTTTCTGCGCTACCAACAGCAGTAACTGCCTATTCTCTCTCAATTGTCTTAATCGTTTAGAATTGGTGGAAGTAGAATAGTGATTATGATAAGTTAGAGGTTTACCCGGAGTCACTGTCGGAGGTTACCGCCCCGGCGGCCTACTCCCAGACCAGGCCACGTTTCCTTCTAACTTTTAGCTACGACTAGTTTATAATTATCGTTTATTTTATTTTCTGTTCCAAAATTAATGTTTGTTCTAGCAGCAATTTTGTTAGCCATTACCCGCTGCCGTTTTGTTTCTTTCATTAGTGATTTTGATATAACTATTTTCTGAGGAACTATTTGAGGAAATTACTTTCGTAATTTCCTCAAAGCTTTTGAATATATTATTTGAGATATTCTGAGTTAGACCCATCTGTTCTAATTCAGTCTTTTGTGATGTTGTACCAGCATAACTTTTGTGCTCAAGTTTTATACGTTTTCAAGCCTTTTATTGCTATTGTCATTTTTTTTTTTAGCAATTCCTGGTCACTATCCTATTATCTTCTTAAATATTGCAACTTTCTCTTCTCTTGTTTTCTGCATTTATTGTACGGCTTTATTTTCATCAGGTGCCCTCCATCTCACTGTCAATAAATTAATGCCAATGCTTTTCAGTAATTTATCTAAAAATACATTTTCTTTTTATCCCAGTCATTCACATTTTTTCCTTTGGATATTTAGAGACCGCTCACGTACATTCCATTGCTTCCTTCACTATCAGTAGGTAACAACGTCCTTTCTTCAAGTAGTGATGGCTGAAGAAAGAATGTTATCACAATGTGTGTGTGTGTGTGTGTGTGTGTGTGTGTGTGTGTACGTGTGTGTACGTGTGTGTACGTGTGTGTGTGTGTGTGTGTGTGTGTGTGTGTGTGTGTGTGTGTGTGTGTGTACGTGTGTGTGTGTGTGTGTGTGTGTGAGCGCTTACGCGAGCGCGCCTGCCTGTCTACCTATCAGTCTGTTTTTATCCGTCCACATCAAACACAATTAAGACGAGTTAATAGGAAAAAAAATCTTGGCTAGACACTGATCGTTCGTTTTTTAAATTTAGATAAGTTTGGTAAAGCTGGTACGATGACTTTTTCCGTAATCTCAAATACTAAATCTGGTATTAAAGAACATTAATATTTTGATACTGTTTTTCATATTTATATTTTATTAATATAAAATTATTATTATTTATTGGAGGAAGCCAGACGAAGACGAAGGTCACAGCTTGAGTTAAATACAACTAACCTGAGGCTTGAAGGCTATAACAGGACAAGGCAGTTGGCAGGTGTTATGTGTTACCAAAGAATATATAATTTATTTTTTTGGAGCACACGTCAAAGACAACATTTACAGATAAAGCACAAGTTATTTACCCAGTCATCAGTTTCAGCGAGTGAATTGGTGCATTTGGTGAATTTTATGACTAGGGGAGGGGGAGAGAGAGTGTGAGAGAAAGAGAGAGAGAGAGATGGATGTATGAGGAGGTTATCATTTTTTTTTTATATTTACTTGCAGCAGAAAAACGTTTGTCTCCCCTACACTTAACAGCCTCACCATACTAGCTGGGTTTGAGATCCCCGCTATCTATTTATCAGCCTAAATAGTGGGGATATTTTCACTTTGGTCAAAGTAAACAGATGCATACAGTCTATAAAGTGCAATCAAATATGGATATGGTCTAAATTCGACTACCGGGATTAGAATATTTTATTATATAGTGATTATGATATTTGTAGCTTGATAGTCACAATAACAGCAGAATGTTACTGGAAGCATGTTGGTAATGTTGGTAATGATGGCAGGAAAAATTTAATGTTGCCAACTTTTTTATGTTAAAAGCGGATTCAGCATTGCTTCAGTGGTCTTCTATTGATATATCTAAAGATTGTTTTCAAATTCATCCTCGTGGCCCACGAGTTACTGCTTATGTGGGTTTTTTCAGTAAAAACCTCTTATTAATTACTACTGAGAGCTCTCTTTCTCTCCCTCCCTTCCCGCTCTCTCTCTCTCTCTCTCTCTCTCTCTCTCTCTCTCCCTCTCTCTCTCTCTCGCTCGCTCTCTCCCTCCCTCCCTCTCTCCCCCTCCCATTTTCTTTACACAGGGTTTGACAAGGTTAGGTTAAGGATTTAACTTTATTGATAAGCTATTTACAAATTAAGGATTCCTAATTTTGACAAGCTAAGAGCTGTTACCTACATCAGCTCATTTGAAAGCATCTTATTGTTATGAAACATGCATGTAGGGAACAGGATGAAGTTAGAGCCATCTGTGGGCCAGCATTTTCATTTGATCAACTGACTGTATCTCGTTGACATCATAATACAATACGAATGTGTTCCAGATTCGAGTCACCCTGGGGATAAATGATTCTCTCTCTCTCTCTCTCTCTCTCTCTCTCTCTCTCTCTCTCTCTCTCTCTCTCTCTCTCTCTCTCTCTCTCTCTCTCTCCTTCGCTCTCCCTCCCTACCTCACTCTCCCCCTCTCCCTTCCCACCCTCTCCCTTCCCACCCTGCTCTTCCTCCTCCCCTCCCTCCCTCCCTCCCTCCAACGTTTTAAATACTTTTATCACAATTTATATTGTTCATGTGGCCTGTTATAGCTTTTTCCATTTTTATTTAATGACACATGTTTTTAAAGCACATGAGAGATGGTAAGAAAGGTTAGAGTATGGACAGGGATACAACACTAGTGAAAGAGGTTGTGAGTAGACAGAATGAGAGAGGTTTGCTGACATAAAATTCTACCCTCTGTCAGTCAATTTGCTATATTTAATAATTCTTGTAAAGGTTTAGTTATTTTTATTTATTTTTGCATCAGCAGCAAACATGTTCTTTTTTGCATTAGCAGCAAACATGTTCGTAGAGTTTTTAAATCTTTCAGCAAGTCATTTATATAAATTAGCAGCACCGAGGAAGTACTGAGCCTTGTGGGACCTCACTGGTGACATTTGCTGATGAAGACATTTCTTTTCCCTTGTCAATGTTCTCATTTCTTTATCAATAAAATGTTTGCTGATGGGGAAAAAGAATTGTTCGATAGCTTTTTCCCTGTTTAATCCACGTTTTATATAGTGGGGTTTTCAGAGATTTTTTAGTGCTCAACACAGAGACTGGCTGGTTGGTTGTTTCACTAATATGGTCGGTACAACAGCCTGCTTATAATGTTTTACCTCCTTTTCCCTCTTCGGTTCAACCCCCTCTAATTCATGGAAAGTTACAACTGTTTGTTTAATTTGTGCCACCTGCCGGGAACGTTAGTTAGCACACACTGCTCTCGTCAGGAAGTTTGGTGATTCTATCCCTGAATGAGAGATGGAGAATGAGAGATGGAGAATGAGAGATGGAGAATGAGAGATGGAGAATGAGAGATGGAGAATGAGAGATGGAGAATGAGAGATGGAGAATGAGAGATGGAGAATGAGAGATGGAGAATGAGAGATGGAGAATGAGAGATGGAGAATGAGAGATGGAGAATGAGAGAGAGAATGACAGAGGGGAGTGTGAGAGAGAATGAGAATATTTTTTTAACCTGAATGAGCAGGTGATCAACCTTGTAACCTGTTCTGACACCAGGCCGCAAGGCAGACTCCTCGAGTCGTGTTCTGACACCAGGCCGCAAGGTAGACTCCTTGAGTCGTGTTCTGAATAGTCAGCGGACTTGTTACAACTGTGGTTTCCGTGGCCATATTGCAATTAATTGTCCTGATAGTCACCCTAAGAGGCGTCGTACTGATGATGAGTACCAGTCAGATCTTCCCTACTGTTCTTATCATAGAATACATGGACATGACACATCTGAGTGCAATGCTCTCTACAACCTTCAGTACTCTAGATCTTTCCGTGGCCGTTCCAACCGCAGAACCAGGAGAGGAAACAGACGTCGTGGTTCTCAGACTAACCAGAACCAGGCTCATTCTTCCAATTCGGGGGAATTCGAGCGCCCCAGTCAAACCGTCCCATGGCGACAGTAGGTGATAGTGAGTACACCATCCCCGTTCACAATTCCTTTGAAGCCTTAAGCAGTCTCGAGAATGACAATCCCGCTGATGTTGCTTTACGCGTCTCTGACGTAGATGATTTTGGGGATGAAGTGGAACAAATCTTTTCTGATGACAATCCACCTTTTTGTTTGCACATAACTTCCAATGCAACGATAGGCCCTATAGTGCAAGCATCTGTTCATAGTGCGCCCGTTCATATGTTCATGGACTCTGGTGCGCAAGTTAATATTATCAGGTCTAGTTTGTTTAGGGATAAGCAGTTACGACATGTCCTTCTCGTAGAACCGACTCATGTGTCCTACCTTAGTGGAGTAGCTGGTTCTCACCTGCGTGTCCGAGGTCGGACTTCCCTCACCTTTTCTATCCAAGGTAGAGACTTTACTGCTTCCTTCCTTGTTGTCGACCAGATTACTTTCACTGGTGATTTTCTACTGGGATTTGCTTCCATGAGAGACTTACGCATTGTGCTCGACCCTTATCGATGGCATGCCCAAGTTGATGACTTGATAGTACCATTTTGGGGTTACCAGCTTGGATCCGAGATCTGCCATACTGCCGCAGAATACGACGTTCGGATTAAGTCCTTACAAGCCAGTGCATTTTCCAGTAGCGTACCCAAGCGGTCAGGCACTGGTGATCCTGTCACTCCTGTCTGTGTTCCACCTGCAACTTCAGGCTTGCAAGATAGTGTCCAGTTACCTCAAGTGTCCGAGGACGCTCTGACTACCTTGAGTGCTGAGCCTATCCCTGCAATGTCTGCTAGTTCAAGTAGAGGCGTTAGAGAGGCGGTAGGTCCAGGCTTGGTGCTCCCCCTATATTCCATCCAGTATACTAGAACATCCAACGTGAGTGTTATTACCCAATCCACATTATCAAACCCCCACATGACAGACTCCTCGAGTCGTGTTCTGACACCAGGCCGCAAGGCAGACTCCTCGAGTTATGTGCTGACACCAGGCCGCAAGGCAGACTCCTCGAGTCATGTGCTAACACCAGGCCGCAAGGCAGACTCCTCGAGTCATGTACTAACACCAGGCCGCAAGGCAGACTCCTCGAGTCATGTACTAACACCAGGCCGCAAGGCAGACTCCTCGAGTCATGTACTAACACCAGGCCGCAAGGCAGACTCATCGAGTCATGTACTAACACCAGGCAGCAAGGCAGACTCCTCGAGTCATGTACTAACACCAGGCCGCAAGGCAGACTCCTCGAGTCGTGTACTAACACCAGGCCGCAAGGCAGACTCCTCGAGTCATGTACTAACACCAGGCCGCAAGGCAGACTCCTCGAGTCATGTACTAACACCAGGCCGCAAGGCAGACTCCTCGAGTCATGCACTAACACCAGGCCGCAAGGCAGACTCCTCGAGTCATCTCTATACTTAAGGTGAACTAGAGATAAACCAAAATATAATCTTACAAGCAGTGCTTGTTAGTGAGATAGTCCAGTAGTTCGAAGGCTCTTCACTCCAGCCTTATCAACGTTAGTCAGTTAGACAAATCTATTAACTTAAGGGCTCTAATTCTATGACCTATTTTAATTAACGATGTCAGTGATACTCATTCATAGCTTGTATGTTCTTCCCATTCGATTTTTAAATATCAGAACAAGTTTTCAATTTTTCGGTGCTTCTCCAGTTTAGTTTCTTGTGATAAATTTACAAAAATTTTCTACACTGGAAAACTTATTTCTCTTAGAAAGTCTTTAAACACTCACGCTGATAATTCCTAACTCTTCTGCACAAAATTTCAGCAATCACTGTGACAGCTTGCCTGGTTCTCTCGGTACTTCAGTGGGTCTCATTTCAGTGGGCTGAGGGTGAGGGGACAGGATTTAAAAATGTTTCATCTAAATTTCAGAATCAATCTGAAGTGTCCGCTTCTGTAGAGACACTCTTCAACTTCATATTTAGTGTACTGCATAATTCTACCACATCTACCTCAGGCTCTATCATTTCCATTTTGATCCCTGGTTCTCTCATCATTTCCATCATGATCCCTGGCTCTCTCATCAGCTCGATCAAGCTTTTTTTGCTAACTCTTCAGCTCTGTTATGCTCCCTGGCTAACTCATCAGCTCTATCATGCTCCTTTGATAACTTATGAGCTCAATCGTACACCCTGGATAGCTCATCAGTTATGGCAATGAATAAGATGGCCACTGTTTGAAGAAATCTATACCAAATATGAAAGTTCCGCCTCAAGTAATTTAGGGCTTGAAGGATCATCGAGCTGTTAACCTTTAAGGCAATGACGGAAAGACATAAAACATATTTTATTTTGACAGCACTTGGCCTCTAAGTCGTTTCATCAAGTTCTACATAGAGCAAAATGTTGCCACAATTAAATCTTGTTCTGCAACTCTTCAGTGCAGTCGGCAGCGCACTTCTGTGCCCTTTCATGGTGCTAAGGTTAGACATATATTGACACGTTGGAGCACAATGGGAACAGCCAACATTTCAGATTCGAGACTGAAAGCCCAATCATTTCCATGGGGTTTTCAGTGCCACCGAGTTCGAGAGAACCATCAGTTTATATTTCTGTGGAGAGAATGTTCTGTGGTTAGTGTCTACAGCTGCCCTAAAAAGTCTGCACTATGTACATTTATAATACGTAAAAATGCGGTGATGATATTTCATTTTATTTTCTCATTAATTTACAGATGACATGAGTGACGTTCACCGTTACACTCTAGTAGACGCCGTAACAGCGAAATAAAGTTGCAGAACACTTTTTTAACTTTAAAATGTGTACATTTTTAGGTACATTGTATATTTTTTAAGACTTTTTTTTTTTGTCTTGAAAACGAAGATTGTGCTGTGACCTAATTAAATTATTTGCAGAACTGTGATTCTGAAAGTGGTAAGTTTCAAGTGTCGAGTAGTATAATTAAAGAGGTGTATTTCTCTGTATAAATGCACAGTTTTCTAAAATGGGTAATTGCACTCTAAACATGCTTGCCTCTGTTTAAATCGAAAATCTAGTAAACAGTTGAGGAATTTGGTAAAGCAAGAAGTGTAAAATGCTCCTATCCTTAATGGATCAAGACGTCTTGTACAATTTTATTAACAGTCTGCTTAAGAAATAGTTGTTACAAGATTAAATAATTATTACACAATGAACTGATGCTAAAGACACAGGTATCAAATGTGCAACTCGCTGGTACATTACCCCAAAGTCAACACAGTAACAGTGTATTCACAGATATCACCTAATCAAGACTGTCCACAAAATACCGTGTGAAGACAACAAAGCAAATCAGTGACAGTGTTTTAGTCTAGGAAGAAGCTGAGTTCACAGAGCTGTTCAAATACTAAATTCACAAGGCTACATAGTATGCAGAAGCGAATCTCTTCCTTCATCTACGTCCCCAAACCGAGTCAGCGTCACTCCCAAAACTGGGTGCTCCAAGTAAGCACAATCTGTCCACAGAGGAAATAAGTTGCAAAAGACTAAGTCAAAAATTCGCTCTACAGAGACAGTGTTACAAACTCTGGACGCAGTAAACTGAATATGACCCAGGGCTGATCCTTAGTTCATAATGATATAATGTATACTATGTGCTAACGGCGGTGCAGAAATGGTTTCTACATATTCTGAATGAAGTTACTGATTACCAGTCTAGCTATAACGTCTTAAAAATTGCATAGCCTACAAATATGCATTTAAGCTTCAAACACAAAACAAAGAAATTCTATATCCCAAAATCGACTTAATGCAAAAATCGGATGTCTACGTGTAAGATTGTGTCAATGGAGACAGAGTAATCATAGCTCGTGTCCTTCCCAGTAGACGACAGAACGTTCTCCTGCCAGTGAGGGAAGGATGGGGAATGGACGGTATCTCTCCTTGCAATTTACCACAGTAGCTACTCCTACTTCAAGTCATGCAAGTCGTTAGTACATTAAACAACGACAAATGCTCCCTTAATATCACAGTTACACAAATATATAAACCTTTCATATACATATATAAAATGGGAGACAAAATAGTTATTACAACAAACCACCTGATATTGTCTCAACTGTCAGTGAAAAGTATTTTTTATATATTTTTAGTATAAATTATTCACTAAATAAATATATCCCCTATAATGTAAAAAATTCAGA
>NC_091318.1:6879272-6921772 GCF_038502225.1 Cherax quadricarinatus
TATAAAATATATATATATATATATATGAATACATATATGTATATACATATATATATATATGTATATACATTATATATATATATATATATATATATATATACATATATATATATATATATATATATATACATATATATATATACATTGTATATACATACATATATATATACATATATTTATATATATATATATATATATATATATATATATATATATATATATATATATATATATATATATTATATATATAAACATATATAAAACCTTTACATATATATATATATATATATATATATATATATATATAGATATATATATATATATATACACATTTGGTATATAGTCCAAACACTTCCAGTCTTATTCTAGATTAATGTTATTAGTAGCATTAATCACAGACAAGGTGTCACAAACATCAAACACGCACTAAAGTGATAAAATGCAAATATTTAATTTATGTTTAGGGTAGTAGTCGATAACTGACAGAGTTGATAAGTTTAGTATGATCTCTATCCTTCTTAGTCAACTATTCCTACTCTAAAAATTTTACATAAACAAACCATCTTAATTACGGCTATGCTCTTTCTATATTTTTCCTCTTCCTAGTTTCCTCTACGTGTGTGTAAGTCACATACAGTGATCTCAGACTTGGAATCTTTCCCTGCCTCCAGCCCCTTCCTGGCTACGTGTCAAAATCATGTTGTGCACACAACAAAAATTACTCATGAAGTAACTTTGCAAAGTGCTAGTTACTGAGGCATCTTCTACATGCATCGGAGTAACATCAACACAAAGCTTTTGAAATACTTAGGGTCCAGAGTTGACGTAGGGCCAGATAGCATGTTGGTCTTACGTCGACACTCGAGGGTTCCTTGACACTAGTAAGGATTCTTCATCCAAGAAATTGAACCTGATTTTCTCTTCTTTAGATGGAACCTGGTTGCTTTCCATACCCCCAGGCGTTGCACGACCCCATGGTTTTAGCATTCATTCCCTTCGTGAATTATTTTTAACACACCGGTTATCTTCCACCAAGTCATGGTATCCTCCCAGGAAAAAGAAACAAAGTTCTCTTCTTCTTATGTTTAGTAATTTATAGAGGAGAAGTGGTTGCTAGCCCCTTGCTCCCGGCATTATATAAAAAAGTTGCTTCTTACGACACGCTTGGCTTGTGGAAGAAGGAATAAATTAAATAATTGATGAACACATATTTTACTGGTTGAACTTGATACTGTATATTTATCAATCTATTTTAGATCTTCAAATTTTCTGAATATTGTATATTAAAGTTCTCTTGAGGCAATGAGTTGAGTCCTTTAGCTGTTTCTTCGAGAAATGCAATTCCTCTCACTGAGGAATAGAATATGAAATAGGTATGATTAAATATTTTCTATATGAATTAATCTCATTTTGCATAAATTAGGGCCTTCAGTATTAATATTTTCAGTACAATCACTGGACTCCTTGATGACTATAATATTAGATATCGCATTTGCCAGTTATTTATGAATAGTGAATTCAGAGCCATGAGTTTCCATAATAATTTGGAGACACAGAGCGGTTATCCTAAATCAACTCATTTTGAGGATCATCCGTATATAAAGTGTACCAACTCTCCTCAGAAAGCCACCAGCAAGAGCCGGGTAGGTAAAACTTAAGAGTCTTAATAAATTTTCCTATCGCTCCTTGAGTGTCTTTACTAATCCATTTACTGTAACAACAGCCGTATAATACCCAGGTAATATTTGCTGCTAGGTGAGTTGGGGTAACAAGGCTTAGGAAAGCTGCTTTTCATAATTTCGAGAACAATAATTAATTAATATCTTGGTTTCATAATACATAACAATATTTCTACATTGACCTTGTTTGCTTTATCACGTTACTTCTCCCTTGAATGTTACAGTGAACCACTCTACTGCGGAGGTATTATATACATATTGATACATGAGACACTTGTGCAATATTTGGGAACTTTTATTCTGGAAATGTTTCGCCACGCAGTAGCTTCTTCAGTCCGATACACAGAAAGGTGGAAGACGAGGATAAGTTTGAGGTAATCAGTCCCTCAGTCTATCAATCTTGACGAAAGTACTTTCGTAACTGTTGAAGAGACTCATGACTGATGAAGACACTCGTGACTGATGAAGCCACTGGTGACTGATGAAGTCACTGGTAACTGATGAAGTCACTGGTGACTGATGAAGCCACTGGTGACTATTGAAGCCACTGGTGACTAATGAAGCCACTGGTGACTGATGAAGCCACTGGTGACTGATGAAGCCACTGGTGACTGATGAAGCTACTGGTGACTGATGACGCCACTGGTGACTGATGAAGCCACTGGTGACTGATGGAGCCACTGGTGACTGGTGAAACCACTGGTGACTGGTGAAGCCACTGGTGACTGGTGAAGCCACTGGTGACTGGTGAAGCCACTGGTGAGTGGTGAAGCCACTGGTGACTGATGAAGCCATTGGTAACTGGTGAAGCACTTATGACTGATGAATCCAATGGTGACTGATGAAGCCACTGGTGACCGATGAAGCTACTGGTGACTGGTGAAGCCACTGGTGACGGATGAAGCCACTGGTGACGGATGAAGCCACCGGTGACTGATGAAGCCACCGGTGACTGATGAAGCCACTTGTGACTGATGAAGCCACTGGTGACTGATGAAGCCACTGGTGACTGGTGAAGCAACTGGTGACTGATGAAGCCACTTGTGACTGACGAAGCTGCTGGTGACTGATGAAGCCACTGATGACTGATGAAGCCACTGATGACTGATGAAGCCACTCATGACTGATGAAGCCACTGGTGACTGATGAAGCCTCTCGTGACTGACGAAGCTACTGGTGACTGATGAAGCCACTGGTGACTGATGAAGCCACTCGTGGCTGATGAAGCCACTGGTGACTGCTGAAGCCACTCGTGACTGCTGAAGCCACTCGTGACTGCTGAAGCCACTGGTGACTGATGAAGCCACTTGTGACTGATGAAGCCACTGGTGACTGATGAAGCCACTGGTGACTGATGAAGCCATTGGTGACTGATGAAGCCACTGTTGACTGATGAAACCACTCGTGACTGATGAAGCTACTGGTGACTGATGAAGCCACTGAAGAAGACACTGGTGACTGATGAAGCCACTGGTGACTGCCGAAGCCACTCGTGACTGCTGAAGCCACTGGTGACTGATGAAACAACTGGTGACTGATGAAGCCACTGGTGACTGATGAAGCCACTGGTGACTGATGAAGCCACTGGTGACTGATGAAGCCACTGGTGACTGATGAAGCCACTGGTGACTGATGAAGCCACTGGTGACTGATGAAGCTAATGGTGACTGATGAAGACACTCGTGACTGATGAAGCCACTGGTGACTGATGAAGCCACTGATGACTGACGAAGCTACTGGTGACTGATGAAGCCACTGGTGACTGAGGAAGCCACTGGTGACTGATGAAGCCACTCGTGACTGATGAAGCCACTCGTGACTGATGAAGCTACTCGTGACTGATGAAGCCACTGATGACTGATGAAGCCACTGATGACTGATGAAGCCACTGGTGACTGATGAA
The DNA here is from genome assembly GCF_038502225.1 of Cherax quadricarinatus. Classification (NCBI taxonomy): domain Eukaryota; kingdom Metazoa; phylum Arthropoda; class Malacostraca; order Decapoda; family Parastacidae; genus Cherax; species Cherax quadricarinatus. The sequence continues at coordinate 6,882,855 of NC_091318.1, forward strand.
GCCACTGGTGACTGATGAAGCCACTGGTGACTGATGAAGCCACTGGTGACTGATGAAGCCACTGGTGACTGATGAAGCCACTGGTGACTGATGAAGCCACTGGTGACTGATGAAGCTACTCGTGACTGATGAAGCCACTGATGACTGACGAAGCCACTGATGAATCCACTGGTGACTGATGAATCCACTGGTGACTGATGAAGCCACTGGTGACTGCTGAAGCCACTGGTGACTGATGAAACCACTGGTGACTGGTGAAGCCACTGGTGAGTGGTGAAGCCACTGGTGACTGATGAAGCCATTGGTAACTGGTGAAGCACTTATGACTGATGAATCCAATGGTGACTGATGAAGCCACTGGTGACCGATGAAGCTACTGGTGACTGGTGAAGCCACTGGTGACGGATGAAGCCACTGGTGACGGATGAAACCACCGGTGACGGATGAAGCCACCGGTGACTGATGAAGCCACCGGTGACTGATGAAGCCACTGGTGACTGATGAAGCCACTGGTGACTGGTGAAGCAACTGGTGACTGATGAAGCCACTTGTGACTGACGAAGCTGCTGGTGACTGATGAAGCCACTGATGACTGATGAAGCCACTGATGACTGATGAAGCCACTCATGACTGATGAAGCCACTGGTGACTGATGAAGCCTCTCGTGACTGACGAAGCTACTGGTGACTGATGAAGCCACTTGTGACTGATGAAGCCACTCGTGGCTGATGAAGCCACTGGTGACTGCTGAAGCCACTCGTGACTGCTGAAGCCACTCGTGACTGCTGAAGCCACTGGTGACTGATGAAGCCACTTGTGACTGATGAAGCCACTGGTGACTGATGAAGCCACTGGTGACTGATGAAGCCATTGGTGACTGATGAAGCCACTGTTGACTGATGAAACCACTCGTGACTGATGAAGCTACTGGTGACTGATGAAGCCACTGAAGAAGACACTGGTGACTGATGAAGCCACTGGTGACTGGTGAAGTAACTGGTGACTGATGAAGCCACTTGTGACTGACGAAGCTGCTGGTGACTGATGAAGCCACTGATGACTGATGAAGCCACTGATGACTGATGAAGCCACTCATGACTGATGAAGCCACTGGTGACTGATGAAGCCTCTCGTGACTGACGAAGCTACTGGTGACTGACCCCTCAAGGAAGGTTCCTTGATGTTGGTGAGGGGCTCTTGATTTAGGGAATTGGATCGGTGCTCCAGTTCCCCGAATTAAGCCTGAATGCCTTCCACATCCCCCCCCAGGCGCTGTATAATCCTCCGGGTTTAGCGCTTCCCCCTTGATTATAATAATAATACTGGTGACTGATGAAGCCACTTGTGACTGATGAAGCCACTCGTGGCTGATGAAGCCACTGGTGACTGCTGAAGCCACTCGTGACTGCTGAAGCCACTCGTGACTGCTGAAGCCACTGGTGACTGATGAAGCCACTTGTGACTGATGAAGCCACTGGTGACTGATGAAGCCACTGGTGACTGATGAAGCCATTGGTGACTGATGAAGCCACTGTTGACTGATGAAACCACTCGTGACTGATGATGCTACTGGTGACTGATGAAGCCACTGAAGAAGACACTGGTGACTGATGAAGCCACTGGTGACTGATGAAACAACTGGTGACTGATGAAGCCACTGGTGACTGAAGCCACTGGTGACTGATGAAGCCACTGGTGACTGATGAAGCCACTGGTGACTGAAGCCACTGGTGACTGATGAAGCTAATGGTGACTGATGAAGACACTCGTGACTGATGAAGCCACTGGTGACTGATGAAGCCACTGATGACTGACGAAGCTACTGGTGACTGATGAAGCCACTGGTGACTGATGAAGCCACTGGTGACTGATGAAGCCACTCGTGACTGATGAAGCCACTCGTGACTGATGAAGCTACTCGTGACTGATGAAGCCACTGACTGACGAAGCCACTGATGACTGATGAAGCCACTGGTGACTGATGAAGCCACTCGTGACTGCTGAAGCCACTGGTGACTGATGAAACAACTGGTGACTGATGAAGCCACTGGTGACTGATGAAACCACTGGTGACTGATGAAACCAATGGTGACTGATGAAGCCACTGGTGACTGATGAAGCCACTGGTGACTGAAGCCACTGGTGACTGATGAAGCCACTGGTGACTGATGAAGCCACTGGTGACTGAAGCCACTGGTGACTGATGAAGCTAATGGTGACTGATGAAGACACTCGTGACTGATGAAGCCACTGGTGACTGATGAAGCCACTGATGACTGACGAAGCTACTGGTGACTGATGAAGCCACTGGTGACTGATGAAGCCACTGGTGACTGATGAAGCCACTCGTGACTGATGAAGCCACTCGTGACTGATGAAGCTACTCGTGACTGATGAAGCCACTGACTGACGAAGCCACTGATGACTGATGAAGCCACTGGTGACTGATGAAGCCACTGGTGACTGATGAAGCCACTGGTGACTGATGAAGCCACTAGTGACTGATGAAGCCACTGGTGACTGATGAAGCCACTGGTGACTTATGAAGCCACTGGTGACTGATGAAGCCACTGGTGACTGATGAAGCTACTCGTGACTGATGAAGCCACTGATGACTGACGAAGCCACTGATGAATCCACTGGTGACTGATGAATCCACTGGTGACTGATGAAGCCACTGGTGACTGCTGAAGCCACTGGTGACTGATGAAACCACTGGTGACTGATGAAGCCACTGATGACTGATGAAGCCACTGGTGACTGATGAAACCACTGGTGACTGATGAAGCCAATGGTGACTGATGAAGTCACTGGTGACTGATGAAGCCACTGGTGACTGGTGACTGAAGCCACTGGTGACTGATGAAGCCAATAGTGGCTGATCAAGACACTCGTGACTGACGAAGCCACTGGTGACTGATGAAGCCCATGGTGACTGACGAAGCTACTGGTGACTGATGAAGCCACTGTTGACTGATGAAGCCACTGGTGACTGATGAAGCCACTGATGACTGACGAAGCCACTGTTGAAGCCACTGGTGACTGATGAAGCCACTGGTGACTGATGAAGCCACTGGTGACTGCTGAAGCCACTGGTGACTGCTGAAGCCACTCGTGACTGCTGAAGCCACTGGTGACTGCTGAAGCCACTGGTGACTGATGAAACCACTGGTGACTGATGAAACCACTGGTGACTGATGAAGCCACTGGTAACTGATGAAGCCACTGGTGAGTGATGAGGCCACTGGTGACTGATGAAGCCACTGGTGACTGAAGCCACTGGTGACTGAAGCCACTGGTGACTGATGAAGCCACTGGTGACTGACGAAGCTACTGGTGACTGACGAAGCTACTGGTGACTGATAAAGCCACTGGTGACTGATGAAACTACTGGTGGCTGATGAAGCTACTCGTGACTGATGAAGCCACTTGTGACTGATGAAGCCACTCGTGACTGTTGAAGCCACTGGTGACTGATGAAGCCACTGGTGACGAAGCCACTCGTGACTGATGAAGCCACTCGTGACTGAAGCCACTCGTGACTGATGAAGCCTCTCGTGACTGATGAAGCCACTGGATACTGATGAAGCCACTGGTGACTGATGAAGCCACTGGTGACTGATGAAGCCACTGGTGACTGATGAAGCCACTGGAGACAGATGAGGCCACTGGTGACTGATGAAGCCACTGGTGACTGGTGAAGCCACTGGTGACAGATGAAGCCACTCGTGACTGAAAACACACATGACAGACAACAATCGTAGCTAAAATGTCATGAACAATACACGTGACTTTTTTTCCCGGCAGTAAACACCGGGTTCTAAATAATTCAGCAGGTATTTATGTTTCACATATTTCCTACACTGGTTGCTGCAGACTGGCTGCACATCACATATACCTGACATACTTCAGCAGTAATGCCTCGGAATCAGGCAGGTATATCTAACAAAAACCTGACTTGCCTTTAATTAACGAGTATCGGAAAAACGAGCCGATGCTTTTAACTGGATGAGACCATTCGTCTGTGAATTATCGTTCCAAGTGAAAGTCTGGACATTAAACCAGATGGCAAATGAAGGTGTGGGTGTTCAACCAAATAGCCATTGAGAGTGTCGGTATTAAACAAGATAGCAGTTGGAGGTGTTGATGTTAAACCAGACAGCAAGGGAAGGTGGGGTATTAAACCAGACAGCGAGGGAAAATGTGGTATTAAACCAGACGGCAAGGGAAAGTGTGGTATTAAACCAGACAGCAAGGATAGGTGTGGGTATTAAACCAAATAGTAAAGGAAGGTGTAGGTATTATTCCAGACAGGAAGAAAAAGTTTGGTTATTAAACCAGACAACAATGAAGGTATGAACATTAAACTAGACATCTGATATTTTCTCAATTTGTCCTTAACGGAATAACTGAAATTTATCCTCATGGAACTTTATACTGTTTTTTGCGACCCACTGGAAGACCTGGTTTATATCCCCTTGAAGATCTACCGTGTCCTCAGTGGATGACGCATGCAAATTCCAGGATCGTTAGCAAAGTTAAATACGGTGCTGCGGGTTACATCTCTGTTTATGACAGATATGAGGATAAGGAAGAGGGTGGGGGCTAATACTGTACCTGGTGGAACAGAGCGTATCACTGTGGCCGCCTCTAATTTAACTCTGTTTACTATTACGCTTCGTGGTTTTTTTTATGTTTTTTTTTTTTTTTTTTTGTGTTTGTTTCTTTTTTTTTTTTTTTTTTTGTGTGTGTGTGTGTGTGTGTGTGTGTGTGTGTGTGTGTGTGTGTGTGTGCGCGCGCGTGTGTGTGTGCAGCATTCTGTTTGTCCTCCAGTGCACACGGGTTCAGTGCTCTGAACCCATGTTGCCCTAGGTTGTGCAACTGTTGGAACTCCAAGTGGCTGGTTATCTTGTTTCTTTGAACACCTTTAAATATTTTTATGATTTTGAACGTTAGTGCTGTCGGTCTTTAATTCTTTGTTAATGCTTTGCTGCCACCTTTCATGGAGTGGGTTATATCGTTGTCTTTAGTGATCGTGGGAAAACCCCAGTGTCTAAGCTCCTTTCCACAGAATACTTGAGGAACGCAAAATAGCTTTCTTGTACTTGCTGATGAACACAGAGTTCAAAGAGTCTGGACCTGGGGCAGAGTGCACTGGCATATCATCAATTGCTTTTTTCAGTCAGTCTTGATGGAGTGATCACATCGACTCCAGGCTGAGGGACTGATTACCTCAAACTCCTCCTCATCTTCCACCTTTTCCCCTCATAGGATTGACGTAGCCAGTCGCTAGTGAAGCTTTTCCCGACCCAAAATGCCCAAGTGCTACACCAGTGTCTCATTTATCAACATGTCAGTTTACTGAAGCATTCATTCACATTTATATTTCCCATATTCTCTCACATCATTATTTTCGACAATAAATTCAGAAAGGTTAATAAATGATAGCAGTTTTATATATACCTCGAATACATTTAGTATATTGGACAGGAATCCCTAATCGCAATAATTTTGCATTTTTAATCAGGGTAATGTGTGTCTTTTTTGTGTTAAAAATTACTAAAGCACATTTTCAAGGATTAAAAGCGAGATTATACATAAGCTTCATATTTTTCAAATATCCAAGAGTTTTCTTCAGCATAGTGAGTTAAGTAGCTCACAGCATAATGGCTTAACTCACAGCATAATGACTTAGCTTTCAGCATGACTTAGCTCACAGCATAATGACTTAGCTTTCAGCATGACGTAGCTCACAGCATAATGACTTAGCTCACAGCATAATGACTTAGCTTTCAGCATAATGACTTGGCTCACTGCATAATGAATTAGCTTTCAGCATAATGACTTGGCTCACAGCATAATGAATTAGCTTTCAGCATAAGGACTTGTCTCACAGCATAATGAATTAGCTTTCAGCATAATGACTTGGCTCACAGCATAATGAATTAGCTCACAGCATAATGACTTAGCTCACAGCATAATGACTTGGCTCACATCATAATGACTTGGCTCATACCATAACGACTTGGCTCATACCATAATGACTTGGCTCACAGCATAATGACTTGGTTCACAGCATAATGACTAGGCTCACAGCATGACTTAACTCACAGCATAATAACTTAGCTCACAGCAAAATGACTTAGAAAACACAATAATGATTTGGCTCACAACATAATGACTTAGGTCACACCACAATGTCTTAGATCACAGCATAATAACTAAGCTCACATCAGAGTGACTTAGCTTACAGCAGAGCGACTTACCTCAGACCAAAGGGACTTTGTTCGCAGCTTAGCGACTTAGGTAGCTCACATCATACCCACTGAGGTAGTTCGCATCATAGCGACTGAGGTAGCTAACAGCATAACGACTGAGGTAGCTCACAGCATAGTGAATGAGGTAGCTAACAGCATAACGACTGAGGTAGCTCACAACATAGCGACTGAGGTAGCTCACAGCATAACGACTGAGGTAGCTTATAGCATAGCGACTGAGGTATTTCACAGCATAATGAATGAGGTAGCTAACAGTATAGCGACTGAGGTAGTTCACAGCATAGCGATTGGGGTAGCTCACAGCATAACGACTGAGGTAGCTAACAGCATAGCGACTGAGGTATCTCACAGCATAACGACTGAGGTAGCTAACAGCATAGCGTCTTACGAAGCTCACAACACAGCGGTTTCAGTAGATCACAGCAAAGGGACTTCAGTAGATCACAGCAAAGGGACTTCAGTAGATCACAGCAAAGGGACTTCAGTAGATCACAGCAAAGGGACTTCAGTAGCTCACAGCAAAGGGACTTCAGTAGCTCACACCGTATCGACTTTTACAGCTCAAAGTATAAAAACTTTGGCAGCTCATAACATTGGAAGTTTTATAGGTGTTAACATTAGACGTTCAGCATAACGGAACCAACATTACTGATACAGAGACAAGACATGTAACTAATAACAGTGTTTATAATATTACATTTTTGAGCACAATATTCATCACTGTTGCATGACCATCCAGTACCCATAATGTTTCACCACTATGATCATCCAGTACCCATAATGTTTCACCATTATGATCATCCAGTACCCATAATGTTTCACCACTATGATCATCCAGTACCCATAATGTTTCACCACTATGATCATCCAGTACCCATAATGTTTCACCACTATGATCATCCAGTACCCATAATGTTTCACCACTATGATCATCCAGTACCCATAATGTTTCACCACTATGATCATCCAGTACCCATAATGTTTCACCACTATGATCATCCAGTACCCATAATGTTTCACCACTATGATCATCCAGTACCCATAATGTTTCACCACTATGATCATCCAGTACCCATAATGTTTCACCACTATGATCATCCAGTACCCATAATGTTTCACCACTATGATCATCCAGGACTCATAATGTTTCACCACTATGATCATCAGTACCCATAATGTTTCACCACTACTGTATGATCATCAGTACCCATAAAGTTTCACCACTATGATCATCCAGTACCCATAATGCTTCACCACTATGATCATCAGTACCCATAATGTTTCACCACTACTGTATGATCATCAGTACCCATAATGTTTCACCACTATGATCATCCAGTACCCATAATGCTTCACCACTATGATCATCAGTACCCATAATGTTTCACCACTACTGTATGATCATCAGTACCCATAAAGTTTCACCACTACTGTATGATCATCAGTACCCACAATGTTTCACCACTACTGTATGATCATCAGTACCCATAATGTTTCACCACTACTGTATGATTATCAGTATCCATAATGTTTCACCACTACTGTATGACCATCAGTACCCATAACGTTTCACCACTACTGTATGATCATCCACCATCCACTACTATTATTATATTCACGGGGAAGCGTTCAACACGGGCGGGTTATACATTTCCTAAAGAATGGGAGTAAATCAGTTTCGATTTGAGGAAGGGGAACGCAGCCACGATTCCTTGGACCAAAAAAACCTTGAGCAGCATCCTCGATGGAGCAAGTATTAACCCACTGCCAGCTTTTTAAGCTGGCCTGGGTTTCTTTAACCTGGCGTGGGTTTCTTTAAGCTGGAGTGGGTTTCTTTAACATATTCCCCTTTTTTTCTATCTACGTGGTGGTATATTTTCTCAGAATGTTTCTTCTGTCTTGAAAATACATTAAAATTTTTTAGCAGTAGTCGTCATTTTGAGATGATTTTTGAAAAGAGGACAAGTCACATTTTAAGCTGTCCTTCACATAGAACCAGTATTATCACATTCATTACTAGGCATTAATTTCTTTCGTAAATAAGCCTTTAAAAAATTATATAGCTTTTATTCTTGAGTGGATTACATTAGGTTAACGTAAACTAGTTTATTTTCTTTAGAGTTAATCAATAAACATGAAACATTGCATAATAGTGGCTTATGTCTCGCAGTACGTGACATATCATGGTCTCAGTGCGTTGGTTTCCCCACGCTCACTGACTACGTTTTAAGATGGGTTGCCCTATGCATTAGGTCTAGCATACATCTTTTACGAGCCTTCAATCTCTGTGGAGAAAATTTTGAATTGTCTTAACTCTTTAAGGTTTACATCCCAGAGTCATACCAGGAAGCACAAACTAATTACTTGTTCCTTGGACATGGCTTTGTATTTCAGAGGAATCTCTCATTAAACACCCCGAAGGCTGCGTGACCCATTATGACTTTTTATCTAATTACACTCGACTGGTTTTCGTAAGTAGGCACTAATTCCTCTCAATACTCACACTCATAAACTTCATCCCATTTTTGAAGTAACGATCACTCTTTGCACTAAATTTGTTAACCTACTGGACGTTTTAAATTCAACTGTTACCAGTTTCCCCTCAGGATATGCATTTCTTACCTGTTATTAACTTTTTTCAGAACTTGTATTACTACTGTGTCATCAGCCTCTTTCAAGGTCTATAACACTACCATGTTATTAATTCGTAATTTTCCTCTTATTAGTTTCGTTCAGGACTCTCCATCTTTCTTTTGGACTTGTAATTCTACCTTGCCATTAGTTTCCTTAAATGCAAGTAATTTTACCAGTTAACTTTCTACGGAACCTGCATTTCTACCATGCCATTAGATTTCTTCAAAACTTGTAATCGTACCAAATCATTAGCTTATTTCAGAATTAATAAATATACCACATTAACAGCATATTTAAAATTTTATAATTCCTTTGAGCATGACGCAAATAATTTTCTCACCTTCCTTCAGACACTGCATTTACCCCATAAGGCATTTATCTCAGATTGTCTGCATAAACTCACCTAAATTTTTGAGAATGCTTGAAATCCCTCAAGCTGTACTCCTTGGAACACAGGCGAGAAAGGGTCATCATAATCTTTACCTGAAAAATTCGAGAGAGAGTGGTCCCAAATCTGCACACAGAAATGAGGCTTGGCAGAAGATGCAAAACTCACTCAATGAAAAGAAGGGGTGCCTTGATTATACTAGGAGATAATTCATGAAGTGTAAAGAGACACCGACTTTTCAGCACCCTTCATGCATAAGGGGAATTACCAACAGGCCCCTGGCTTTCTTCAAGAAAGCACGAATAATTTCAAGACACTTTTTGACCACCCGAGCTGCGGAGCATACGCTGGACTATGTGCAGTTAGCACCAACAACCTGGATGATCAGACCATCCACTGGTAGGCCTGGTCTTGGATCGTGCCGAGGGGGTGTTGATCCCCAGAGTTGAATGCCTGAGGGATGATCACAAAGATGCATTTTTTGACTTTAGTGAGATTAATGCATGAATACTTTGTATAATGTTTATTTGTTCTGTATGCAGTGCACAAAGAAAATGCTACCGAAGATGCAAGGTTGCCATTTGTTATACACTGGTACAAGTAACATTGTCCTGAAGAAACTAATGAAAAGGTAACACAAAAACTCCTGAAAGACGCAATTATAAATAAAAAACAGCACACTTAAAGATGAGTGTTATATTCATTAGGGTTACAAATTCGGATCATAGAGTAATGTAAGCAGGATGAGGCATATGAATGCTGATATTCAACTGAATTAGTACCTGCAGACTAAAACCTGTCGATCGTAATTTGTTGAAAAATCACAATGCGTCACGGTGTCTACAGAATGTCTATTGAGAGATTCCAAAGTACTTTACCCAGTGTCACAGAAACAAGTGTTTAATAAGTTCCTGCTTCCTAATACATTGGGATGTGAAACCTGAAAAATAAAGATATAATTATAAAGACATTCCTCATAGTTGGAAGGCTCATAAAACGATGTAATCCAGGAACAACGCAGAGAGCAGCCCATCCTGCAACTTTAAACAGTGTGCGTGGAGAAACCAAAGCACAGAGAATGAGATGTCTTTCTTTGCCACACAAAAGTCGCCATTTTGTATAGTTTCGTTATTGTGGTTAACTGTACGCAAATTAAATGATCGTAATCTAACCTATGGTCGATTTTTTTTTTTTTTAGATATTTAGCTAGTGAAGAAATCAGTGAAGTGCAGTGAATATGGTGACTACTGACCTATTAGATTGACAGGCTCAAATTTGACATACCTTTACTCCAAGAATTAGCTAAGAGTGACGACTTCAGTGAATAAAATCACTGTGGATTTCATGAGGGAAAGAAAAAAAAACATTCCAAGAATGTTTACCACAAGACAGATACATATAAAACTGAGGTATTCTTCAGGCAGGAAAACCAAGGAATACTATCAGTTAAAAAAAAAGAATGGCATCTTACTCCAGCAAAGAACTGATACTGGTTCCCTTCCCTTGCTGCTGGACGATTCTTGTTTCCAAAAATTGGGAATGACTTCAATTCGCCCTTCCTCGCATCAACCCTGATTGATTACTACCTATTTAGCCTTTCCCCGTGAGCACAATAAGATGAGATACTGGGTATGGATGGTCATAGTAATGGGGTATTGCATTAAAAATCAGATTTTTTCTGCTCTACATTATTAAATGATCGCCTTATCTCTTTAATTACAAAGAAGTTTCCGTTATGTTGATGGTAACAGCTGTCAGAACTGAAGTCTCAGTCCTGTGACAATCTGTCTAAGCAGCTAAGGTGTTAGCACTTAATTTAAATGAATATGAATCATCATCATCATCATCATCATCACCACCACCTATTTTTTGTATAATGCCTTATTTTACGTTTTCGGATTAAAAAATCAGTATCGTATTTTCTTTGCTATGAGTTTTGCTGTAATATTGGCTCGCAGTTTCACATTGTTCCGTATTTAGGAAGAACTTTACAGAGGTAAAGCCAGCATGACACGTGCAAATTGCGCTATATCATGAATCTTGAAGCATTAATGAAGGTATTATTATTATTATTATTATTATCATCATTGGTTTTCGTTGCTTAAAATAGTTTTATTTTTTATTACTATATTCTTCGCTGAGCTGTATGCCCCTTACTGGTTTAACGCTTGGTTATGATATAATAATATATTCATCGCTATATACATTGACATTTTCAATCTCATGTGCTTCATATGTAATTTGCAAATTAATCTCTTCGCTGTATTTATAACTGCAAAAACAATTATAATAGAACTGTCTCTTAAAATGATTGAGCTTGATCCATGCAGATCCCTGTTAATCTAGACGCGTTTTATAGAGTAAGCAAATGATTGTAAACCTTTTTTTAAGACCTGATAACTATAAAATTATTTACGAATTTAAAATACTTTGCGGTGCATATATCAGTTGGATTTATTTGGTGTCAAACTTATCATTAGCTCTAAAATAAGTTGCTTTTATATTACTACTTCACATACAATTAACTAGGAATAAACAGTCAGAGTTTAGTGTCATATTCCACACAATAATTTTTTATATGAAGTCAGTTCTGGTCAGTAAGTTTACTTCTTAACAGCTGTTGACTCCGCTGAGATTCTGGGCTCATTATATTAGAAACTCGCATGAACCGGCCCCTCAATAACGGGTACCTTGATGCTGGTGAAGGGTACTTGATGCGAGGAACTGCCGTTGTCATTCCCTTATGAAACCAGAATGCTGGCCATTCCTATGGTACAGTATACTCACCTAGTTGTGGTTGCAGGGATCGAGTCACAGCTCCTGGCCCCGCCTCTTCACTCGTTGCTACTAGGTCATTCTTCCTGCTCAGTGAGCTTTATCATACCTCTTCTTAAAGCTATGTATGGATCTTCGCTCCACTACATCACTTTCCAGACTATTCCACTTCCTGACAACTTTGTGACTGAAGAAATACTTCCTAACATCCCTGTAATTCATCCGAGTTTTAAACTTCCAATTGCGACCCCTAGTTGTTGTGTTCCATCTCTGGAACATCCTGTCTCTGTCCTTCAGAATTTTGTGTGTCGTTATCATATCATCCCTGTCTCTCCTGTCCTCTATTATCGTCAGGTAGATTTCCCTTAACCTCTCCTCGTAGGACATGCCCCTTAGCTCCGGAATTAGTCTTGTTGCAAACCTTTGCATTTTCTCTAATTTCCTTACGTGATGGCTAGGTGTGGGTTCCAAACTGGTGCTGCATACTCCAATATAGGTATACAAAGTCCTAAACGATTCGTTATTGAGATGTCGGAATTCTAGGTTTGCTAGGTGCTCATATGCTGCAGCAATTATTTGGTTAATGTGCGCTTCAGGAGATATACCAGGTGTTATACTCAGCCCAAGATCCTTTTCCTTGAGTGAGATTTGTAGTATCTGGCCCCCTAGACTGTATTCCGTCTGCGGTCTTCTTTACCCTTCCCCAATCTTCATGACTTTGCACCTGGTGGGGTTGAACTCCACGAGCCAGTTTCTGGACCAGGCCTGCAGCCTGTCCAGATCCCTATGTAGTTCTGCCTTGACCCCGTCCGATTGAATTCTACTCTTCAGCTTTACATCATCCGCAGACACTGATACTTCTGAGACTATTCCTTCCATCATGTCGTTCACATACACCAGAAACAGCACTGGTTCTAGGACTGACCCCTGTGGAACCCAGCTCATCACAGACGCCCACTCTGACACTTCGTCATGTACCATGACTTGTTGATGTCTTCCCGATAGGTATTCCCTGATCCACTGCAGCGCCTTTCCTCTTATACCTACCTGGTTCTCCAGCTTATACACTAATCTCTTGTCCAAGAAAACGCAATCTAACCCCCCCCCCCTCTCTCTCTCTCTCTTGTCTTATTGATGTCACCCTGTCATAGAACTCTAGTAGGTTTGTGACACGATTTCCCATCCCTGAAATCGTGCTGGCGGTCGCTGATAAGCTCATTCCTTTCTAGGTGCTCCACCACTCTTCTACTGATAATCTTCTCTAATACTTTGCATACTATATATGTCAGTGATACTGGTCTGTAGTTTAATGTTTCGTGTCTGTCTCCTTTTTTTAAAAATTGGGACTACATTTGCCGTCTTCCATACCTCAGGTAGTCGCCCTGTTTCGATAGATGTGTCGAAGATTGTTGTTAGTGGCACACATAGAGCCTCTGCTCCCTCTCTCAGGACCCATGGAGAGATGTTATTTGGCTTCATAGCTTCTGAGGTATCTAGCTCGCTTAGCAGTCTCTTCACTTCTTCCTTAGTTGTATGTATTATGTCCAACACTTGATGGTGTACCCCAACCTCTCCATATTTCTGGAGTCCCTTCTGTCTCCTCTGTGAACACTTCTTTGAATCTTTTGTTGAGCTACTCGCATACTTCTCGGTCGTTTCCTATGACCTTCCCTCCTTCCTCAGCCTGATTACCTGGTCCTTAACTGTTGTTTTCCTCCTGATGTGGCTGTACAAAAGCTTCGGATCAGATTTGGCTTTTGCTGTTATGTCATTTTCGTATTGTCGCTGGGCCTCCCTTCTTACCTGTGCATATTCATTTCTGGCTCTTCGACTGCTCTCCTTATTCTTCTGGGTCCTTTGCCTTCTATACTTCTTCCATTCTATAGCACACTTTGCTTTGGCCTCTCTACACCTTTGAGTGAACCAAGGGTTCATCTTGGCCTTCTCATTATTTGTGTTACCATTGGGTACAAACCTCTCCTCATCTTTCTTCCATATTGTTGTCACATATTCCATCATTCATTTACTGACTTGCCTGCCAGTGCTCTGTCCCACTGAACCTTGTGCAGGAAATTCTTCATGCCTGTGTAGTCCCCTCTATTGTAGTTTGGCTTCATTCGTTCTGCCCTTCCTGCTTCCCCCTTCACTTGTAACTCTACTATGTATTCGAAGCTCAGAACCACGTGGTAACTGGCCCCGAGGGCTTTCATATGTAATATCCTCAATATCTGCACTACTCAAGGTGAATACTAGGTTCAGTCTTGTTGGTTCGTCCTCTCCTCTCTCCCCCCCCCCTCTCTCTCTCTCTCTGGTAGTGTCCCTTATGTGTTGGTACATGAGGTTTTCCAGTACCACTTCCATCTTCTTAACCCTCCATGCTTCCGGGACCTCATGTGGTTCCAGGTTCTTCCAGTAAATTTCTTTATGATTGAAGGTACCCACAATCAGTAGATCTGACCTGCTCACATGAGTTCTTTCGGCAACTTCAGCCAGTGTGTCAACCATAGCTCCGTTACTCTCATCATATTCTTGCCTTGACCTCCTGTTGCTCTGTGTTGGGTTATGCATCACAGCAATTACCACCTTGGGACCTCCAGACTAAAGTGTTCCTGTTATGTAGTCTCTTGCTTCTCCTCTGTCTCCTCTCTCCAGCTTGTCAAAATCCCAATGATTTTTGATGTGCAGTGCCACTCCTCCACCCCCTCTGTTTCCTCTGTCTTTCCTCAAGGTTTGATATCCCTTTGGAAAGATGGCACTGGTTATCATTCCTGTGAGCTTGGTTTCAGTGAGATCTATGATGTCCGTGATGCCTCTCTGATTCTTTCATGCCATTCTTCCCACTTATTCGTTATTCCATCAGCATTGGTGTACCATACCTTCAGTTTCCTCTCCAACACTGTGTTCTGGGGGTCTAGGGGGTGGGGGGCCGGGCAGTGTGCTGTGAGATTCTACAGCATAGTGTGGGTTGGGGGCTGTAAGTGTGGATTGCGATTTGCATTGGGATTTGGCTGTGGTGTTCTGAGTGTGGTTCTGTGTGTACTTGCACTTCTTGCTCTGCTCTGCTCTGTCCGTTCTCTGCTGACTCTGTCCTTGTCTCTCTTCCTAGCCCCTTTCATTTTTGTGTCTTCTCCTTAAGCTACTGTCGTTCTGTTCTTGTTCTGTTGCGGTCTAGGAACATCCTCTTGTATATTGATGATTCCTTCAGCCGTGGTTTCTCTTGAAGGACACTGTTCTGCACCATTTCTGCCTTTGAAAATCAGTGTACTCACCTAATTGTACTCGCCTAATTGTGGTTGTGTGTGTGTGTGTGTGTGTGTGTGTGTATGTCGTGCCAAATACGTAACACTTCTGATTTTGGCTTAAATAGCAAGCAACGCCCTTCTTGCCGAATAAGGAAAGTGAAAATTTGTGCATGCAATAATTTCGCAAAACTTGTTCTGTGTTTGTTTATTATTAAATTATTGTAAACTTATCTAAAATATATTTAGTTGGAGTAGGGTAAATTAAATTGCGCTTGTTATAAAAAGGTTAGGTAAGTTTTCAAAGGTTCTTTTGTACAAAATTATTATTTTTTTCATTAACATAAATGGAAAAAAATATATAAAATATATCTTTAAACGTATAAGAGAAAATTTTAGACAGGACTTAATTTTATTCGCCACGACATATATATATGTATATATATATGTATATATATATATATATATATATATATATATATATATATATATATATATATATATATATATATATATATATATATATATATATATTCTGCTAATTCTTACTGTTTCTAAGGTAATTATAATCATCTAAATATTTCTTTATTCATTAAACTATAATGAGTGGAACATTGTTCCAGACTACTCAGCTGAGTAGAACTCTTTTCCAAGCTGAGAGACTGATTACCTTAAAACTTCGTTTTCAAGAGTGATAGACGGATTACATCGTATATACATCTCCACTGTACTCGAATGAAGAACTCTACTTAGTAAGCGAAAATTATAGGAATAAAGATCCCTAACTGTTGCACATGTGTATTACTGACGGGGAAAACCGTTGATCATCTGGAATGTCCATTTCATTCCCGTATTGAAAACCTTTCAAGGGAAGGACTCCTGATGAAAGTAATCAGACCTTCCCTACCCTTCCTCAGGTTAAACTTGAATACCTCCCATTCCCCAGATGCTGTATAATTGGTACAGGTTTAATGGTGTAATAGAAATATATAATAATGTCTTAAGTGTCAAAGTTGTAATATTAGTGATGTGACTTGAGCAAAGGAATCGGTGTCTGATTACATGGAAATACTGTTGCCCTAGGTTTTCCTTTGTCATGTTTTTTCTCTTATCCCTTTTTTACCCCTCATCTTTAGTTTGTTCATCAATGTCAGGGTTTGCTTATTACTATTCTAAGATACTAGAGAATGTTACTTCAGTGCTTCAGAATTGTTATTGATGCTGAATACTCTTAGTGGGCATCGCCTTTACCTGAATTATCAAACAATATTACAGTTGCAGTGTTCTCTTGCATGATGCTGAGAACTGACAGGGTATCTGTTCCTGTGATGGATATAAATAGGATATTTATGCTGCATGGTAACTTCCAGGTCTCCATCTGTGGATAGGAATTACGGATATTAGGTACTTGTTGACCATTCACCTAATAAGACAAGTAACAGACGGAATTTGTCCAAATGATTAACACACTGTAACTGTTCCTGATACTGAGAGGTAGAGACCAATAAACTCTTTGAAAATGACCTGTTCTCATCCCCTTCAAGAACTCAGCTATAGTGTAATATCTGTTATCGACGCAATTACTGAATCTTGAGGCAAAACGTTAAACATAATTGATATGAACGACTGAGAGGTCTGCAACTGGTTTAGTTACTGTGACACCAAGGTGGGTAATAAGTTAATGTATTGAATATTGAAGACTGACCTAAATGATGTTTCATAGCTGACATTTTACTGTTATTTTGTTCGGATTTTTAACTCAGGAGGATTAGCCACGCAGGATAACCCGACAAAGTCAGTACGTTATCTTAGCCCCCAGGATGTTACCCACACCAGTTGACCAATACCCAGAAACATGCTTGCTACATGAACGGAGACAACAGGTGTTAGGAAACACTCCCAATGTTTTCACCCCTGCCGGGGATCGAACCACGGACACTGTGAAGCAAGAGCGTTGCCTACCAGGCCACGAGACATGACTTGATAGTCTCAGATCTCATGTATAATTTTAATTACATATCTAGCAACAAACATTAGTCCTGCATTACTGACTCGAAGAAAGGAAATTTATAATTCAGAGGTTAATGCGTTTTTCGCACCAAACAAAATGAATTTAGATACGAGTACAGGAATAGTGGTACCGTTTGTTTCCACCTAATCCAACCTCAAGGATAATTAAAACGCATTAGTTATTTTGTCATAACTGAATGTATTATTCATGTGAGTGTGTGTGTGTGTACTCACCTAGTTGTACTCACCTAGTTGAGGTTGCAGGGGTCGAGTCCAAGCTCCTGGCCCCGCCTCTTCACTGGTCGCTACTAGGTCACTCTCCCTGAACCGTGAGCTTTGTCATACCTCTGCTTAAAGCTATGTATGGATCCTGCCTCCACTACATCGCTTCCCAAACTATTCCACTTCCTGACTACTCTGCGATTGAAGAAATACTTCCTAACATCCCAGTGATTCTTCTGTGTCTACTAATTCCGAGGGTGCCACCTTGTTGCTGTGTCCCATCTCTGGAACATCCTGTCTTTGTCCACCTTGTCAATTCCTCTCAGTATTTTGTATGTCGTTATCATGTCCCCCTATCTCTCCTGTCCTCCAGTGTCGTCAGGTCGATTTCCTTTAACCTCTCCTCGTAGGACATACCTCTTAGCTCTGGGACTAGTCTTGCTGCAAACCTTTGCACTTTCTCTAGTTTCTTTACGTGATTGGCTAGGTGTGGGTTCCAAACTGGTGCCGCATACTCCAATATGGGCCTAACGTACACTGTGTACAGGGTCCTGAACGATTCCTTATTAAGATGTCGGAATGCTGTTCTGAGGTTTGCTAGGCGCCTATATGCTGCAGCAGTTATTTGGTTGATGTGCGCTTCAGGAGATGTGCCTGGTGTTATACTCACCCAAAGATCTTTTTCCTTGAGTGAGGTTTGTAGTCTTTGGCTCCCTACATGCTGTGGATTCCATCTCACATTGGTCTTCAGATGCATGATAGAACTGATAAATTGGCTAAGCTGTATGCTCTCAAAAAGGGGGTAGATTGCAATCTTGGCTTGTCAGTTAGCAGTTTGAGAACAATTATACGAAAAGAACTTCAACTGAATTTTATTGACTAAAGACTCAGGGAGATTGACACCAGTGAGTCCATCTATCATCATTCTATCATGCAGGAGGAGCCACATGTTTATGGTGCATCCAACAAAATAAGCAGACTCTTGGATGTCACTACCGCCCGGCTCCGGCTGGGTTACAAGCATCTTTGGCAGGTCAAATCACCACCACCAGATGTAGACCAAACGAAATGTAAACTTTGCCAGATGGACTATTGTCACACATTGCGTCATTATGTACTGGAGTGCAATAAAATTAATGAATTTAGAGACAACTCACTCAGAAATGTTCAAGAAATGGCAAAGTATTTTATCCACAGTGGTATATTACAGACCATTCTGGAGAAATACCCTGACTTTGCTTCCTGTAAATAAAGCATTACTACGTGTGTGTGTGTGTGTGTGTGTGTGTGTGTGTGTGTGTGTGTGTGTGTGTGTGTGTGTGTGTGTGTGTGTGTGTGTGTGTGTCTCAACAATCAATATTTGCACCAATAACTCATTACAGTTGTGACCGGGTGTGGAAGTGTGAATTGCTTATTACTCTATAATTTGTTCATGATCGTAGCCATGTATAAACGTAAGTAACGAAATTTACAGGATTCATTACTTTTGTAACTTGTGAGTTCATTACCTTTATACCTAGTTCAGCTATCAAAACTTTGGGGGCCCAGTCCCTGGACCCATTACGTACCTCTGTAATCTGTAAATACCTTTGTAACTTGTCATGATTGTGACCAGACCTACCTGGAGTTCATTACCTTTGTAAATTGTGATTTCATTACCTTTGTAAATTGTGAGTTCATTACCTTTGTAACTTGCTTAGCTATCAAAACTTTGAGGCCCAGTCCCTGGACCTATTATGTACCTCTGTAATCTTTTGACTACCACCCACAGGATGGGTATGGGATACGTAATAAAGATATTAAACTAACTAAACTCATGGTATAGGAGGTAAAGTTCTAGCATGGATAGAGGCATGGCTTACTAATAGAAAGCAGAGAGCTTCCATTAATTGTGTCAAATATGAATGGGGATTAGTCACTAGTGGCATTCCACAAGTACTAGTTTTAGGCCCTCTCTTGTTCATAATTTACATTAATGACCTTGATGAAGGGATTACGAGTGACATGAGCAAATTTGCTGATGATACAAAGATAGGCCGTATGATTGATTCTGAGGAGAATAGCAATGAACTCCAGGAGGATTTGGACAAAATGTCTTGGCCTGAAAAATGGAGGATGAAGTTCAGTGTGGATAAGCGTAAGGTACTAGTCCTTGGTAATGAAAATAACCCTCAAAGCTATAAAATAGGTGAAGTACAGCTTGTTCATACAGAATGTGAAAAAGACTTGGGAGTCATGGTAAGCAGAAATCTAAAGCCAAGAAAGCAGTGCCTTAGTGTGCACAACAAGGCTAACAGATTAATAGGTATAAGTAACAGAAGTCCAAAAGTTACTTTACAGCTCTATACCTCACTAGCGAGGGCTTATTTAGATTATGCCGCTCAGTTTTGGTCTCCTTACTACAGGATGGATATAGACTCATTGGAGAACATGCAGAGAAGAATGACTAAAATGATTTACTGTGTAAGGAATCTCCCGTATGAAGATAGACTTAAAGCCTTAAATCTCCACTCTCTGGAGAGACGTAGAATGAGGGGAGATATCATTGAAGTGTATAAGTGGATGACGGGCATAAACAAAGAAGATATTAATAAGGTATTGAGGGTGTCGAACCAGGTAAGAACCAGACATAATGGATTTAAGTTGGATAAATTTAGCATTAGAAAGGACATGAGTAAGTACTGGTTTTCTAACAGAGTTGTGGATACGTGGACGTCTTCCCAGTAGGGTGATCGAGGCTAGGGCCATGGGTAGCTGGACAAATATATGAGTGGGAGGGGCTGGGTTTGATTGGTGTCATTGAGTACGGGAGTTAATTCTTGGGTAGCTTTGGGTAGAGGTCGTTTTGATAAGGACCTGCCTTGTATGGGCCAGTAGACCTTCTGCAGTGTTCCTCCATTCTTATGTTCTTATATCTTCTAAGAGTATTGACCTCGTAATCTGTATTTTATTCATCAATGGCTCAAGGAAATACTAAATCTCGTAAATTTCAAGATTTTCACGTGGTGACCTGTACTTGTTTGTGTGCTCTCTGTGAATCTGAACCAAGATACCCTCTCTTGAGCAAGTCTACCAGCAGCTAAAAGAGGAGCTTAGGGTTGCTAAGCTAGAGACACGACAACTAACGGAGGAGAACAAGAGGATTCGTAGTAATCCTCCTGTTGTGAGTCCTTAGGTTAAGAGGGGAACCTGGTCAGTGGCCGGGCAACATGGAACCAAGCTGAGGATCAAGAAAACTGTTGGAAAGGCAGAAACAACGAAGAACCAGAGGAATACTGTGGAAACTTCCAACCCATTTTCTGTGCTACCTGACGAATGTGGGTTGTCTACTGGGTACGTCACAACGAGCACCAAGGAAGCATTGGCAGACGTGAGACATCCCTAAAAATCCCAATGAAGACCACTGACCAATTGAAGACCACTGTCACAACGAATCCCACAAGTGAAGGTAAGAATTTTGTTTTAGTTGGAGACAGTCAGGTTAAGTTTATGGATAGGGCCTTTTGTCTTAGGGACATGAAGAGGAGGCAGAGGGAATGTTTTCCTGGGTCTGGGATGGGGGATATTGTTAGCCGTCTGGATGACATCATGAAAGTTAATGGGAGCAATCCTATTATCTGCCTAGTGCGGGAGGCAACGATGTTGGCAGACATAGGAGTGAGGACGTGATTAGCAGGTATAGGTCAGCAATAGAAATAGGAAGAAGGGTGGTAACCCGGTCATATGTGGTATTTTGCCAAGGAAAGGAGTTGAAAACGAATGGTTGTCCAGGGTAACTGGTGTCAGTTGCTGGCTGGATAAATGCTGTAAGGAAAATACGGTAACATTCATTGACAACTTGGACCTCTTCTATGGCAGAAATAACATGTCAGGGATGGGGTTCACTTATCTAGGTCTGGGGTGGGGGCACTGGCAACTGCAGCGGAGGGAGCTGTTAGGGCTTTAAACTAGGAATAGTTAGTGGTATAGGTTTTGGGGGGAATAGAGTGAAGTCCCAGTGTAGTATGAGTTCTAGGGGAACTAGTAATATGCAGAATGAGGTGGATATTAGAATGCCAGTGGCACTAGGTGACAAGGACAGTAATAGGTTTAGTGGAAAAACAGAAATGAGCAGGAAGGGTAAAGAGAAAGGAGGGTCTTTAAAAATATATTATGTTAATAGCCGTAGTGCTAGGAATAAGATAGACGAGTCGAGATTAGTTGCCAGTGCAGGTAACATTGATATATTTACCATCAATGAGACATGGTTTAATTCCAAAAGTCGGAACATGCCTGCAGAATGTCACATTCAGGGTTTTAAATTGTTCCAAGTAGATAGAAGTATCTGTAAAAGGGGGTGGGATGGCACTGTATGTCCGTGATCACTTGATCTGTTACATAAAAACAGGTATTAATTCTGAAGTAACACATACAGGGTCTGTCTGGATACAATTTCAGATGGGCATGAAAAATTGATTCTAGGAGTGATATACCGCCCCCCAAACTTAGGGACCAATGGAGATTACTATGGGAGGAAATTTGAAGAGAGAAATTAAAAATATTAGTTAATAGTTCACAGAGTTCCATTTTGCATTGCTTAAGAATCCTTGAATAAAGCTCATCAGGTCCCGGCGACTTATTTTGCTTAAATCGGTCTATTTGTTTCATAACCATTTCACTAGTGACTGTGATGTTACAACATTTATCTTCTTCAGGCCCACTAAAACATAATTGGGATATTTTTAGTGCCTTCCTGAGTAAAAAACCGAGAGAAAATAATTATTAAAAATAGAGCACATTTCATTCTCTCTGTCAGTAAGAACCCCATAGTTATTTTTAAGGGGACGTATCTTATCTCTAACTTCTGTTCTATACACCTGGAAAAAACTTTTTGGGTTAGATTTCGAATCCCTAGCAACTTTAATTTCATAGTCACGTTTAGCTTTTCTTATCCCCTTTTTAACGTCCCTCTTATGTCAATATACTGATTCATAAGAAGACCCTCACCTCTTTTGATACGCCTATAAATTCCTTTCTTCTGCCCTAAAAGATATTTGAGCCTATTATTCATTCATATTGGTTCATTTCTATTTGATCTAATTTCTTTATAAGGGATAAATGTCCTTCGGGCAGCATGTATAGTGTTCAGAAAACTCTCACATTGATAGCTCTCTTCGTTACCCCGCTCCACAAGATGACAAGTGCTCTCTAAGCCCAGTGTAATCTGCTAAGCGTAAATCTGGGACCGTTACTGAGTTATCCCCACTATCATACTTCCATGCAATGCTAAAGGTAATTGACTTATGATCTCTTGTGCCGAGTTCCTCTATAATTTCTAAATTATTAACAACGGTTTCCTTGTTTGCCAGAACCAAATCAAGCAGGTTATTTCCTTTTGTAGGTTCTGTCACAAACTGCTTCAAAAAACAATCCTGAACTACTTATAACAAATCGTTAGATTATAAATTTCCAGTCAAGAAATTCCTATCAATTTGACTAAAGTTGAAGTCCCCTAGAATTACTACGTTATCGTGCTTTGTGGCCTTAACAATTTCCTTCCATAGTAGAGCCCCTTGGTCCTTATCTAAGCTTGGGGGATGGTATATCACACCTAAAATCAATTTTTCATGCCGCTCTGAAAATTCTTTCAAAAGAGACTCTGTATGTGTTGTTTCAGATTTTATACCCGTTTTTACGCAACAGTTCAAGCGATCTCGGACATACAGTTCCACCCCACCCCCCTTCCCGATACTTCTGTCTACTTGGAACAATTTAAAACCCTGTATGTGACATTCAGCAGGCATGTCCCGATTTTTCATATTGAACCACGTCTCATTTAAGGCAAATACATCAATGTTACCTGCACTAGCAACTAATCTCAACTCGTCCATCTTATTCCTAGTACTACGACTATTTGTGTAATATATATTTAAGGACCCTCCTTTCATTTTACCCTTCCTGCTCCTTTCTGTTCTTCCACTATACCTATTACTGTCCTCGTTACTATTAAGATTTATAATTTCAAAGCCTAAATCCATGTTTCGACACTCTATTTTCCATTTCTAAACCCATTCCTCTAACTAGTCCTAGTTTAAAGTCCCAATAACACCCTCAACTGAGCTAGCAAGAAAACCCACACCTGCCCTGGATAAGTGAACCCCATCTCTGGCATACATGTCATTTCGACCACAGAAGTTGTCCTTGTTATCGATGAATGATACTGTATTATCCTTACAGTGTTTGTCCAGCCAACAATTAATACCAATTGCTCTGGACAACCATTCATTTCCAACACTCCTTCGTGCCAAAATGCTACATATAGCAGGGCGCCCCCCTTCCTTCTTCCTAATTATGTCTATTGCTGTCCTGTACCATTATCGTTCATGATGTTGTCAAGCCGGCTAAGAATATCCTCCATCCCAGCCCCAGGAAAGAAAACCCTCTGTTTCCTAATCTTATCCTTCAAGCAGACGGCCCTATCCTTGTACCTAACCTGGCTATCCCAACAACAACAACAATGTTTTTACCTTTCTTGGTGTCGTTTACTATAACGTTCCCAGTAGTCGACTCATATTCGTCGGGTAGCACGGAAAATGCATTAGATGTTTCAACAACAGTTTCTACAGCAATCTCTTTCTTTTTCGTCGTCTCTACCTTTCCATTCGTCTTCTTGATCATCAGCTTCGTTCCTTGCGTCCAGTCACTATCCAGGTTCCCTTTTTGACCTGAAAACTCAGAACAGGAGGACTACGAATCCTCTTGTTTTCCTCTCTATCTTCGCTATCCTCAATTCCTCCTTAAGCTGTATCCTATATCCTTTCTAAATCTAAACTTGTCTAATTTGAATCCATTACTGCGGGTTCTCACTTGGAGAGATATCCTCAAGACCTTATTAATATCCCCTTTATTAATACCCATCTTCCACTTGTACACTTCGATCATGTCTCCCCTAATTCTTCGTCTTACAAGTGAATGTAATTTAAGGGACTTCAATCTCTCTTGATACAGAAGATTTCTAATGCAATGAATTAATTTTGTCATTCGTCGCTTAATGCTTTCTAACGAATTTATATCAATTCTGTAAAATGGAGACCAGAACTGAGTTGCATAATCTAGGTGAGGCCTTACTAATGATGTATAAAGCTACAGTATAACCCCTGGACTTCTGTTGCTTACACTTTTTTATATAAATCCCAGTAATCTATTTGCCTTATTATGCACGCTTAGGCACTGCTGTCTTGGTTTAAGGTTGCTGCTCACCATAACCCACAAGTCCTTTTCGCATTCTATACTGCTAAGTTCAACATTATTAAGCTGGTAGGTGCTAGGGTTATGAACATTTCCGAACTTTAGAACTTTACATTTATCTACATTGAACTGCATCTGCCACTTTTCTGACCACGAATTGAATTTGTCTAAATCCTCCTGAAGTTCTGTGACATCAACGTCTGATACGATTATCCTACCTATCTACCTGTCATCAGCGAATTTGCTTATATCACTAGTAATTCCCTCGTCAAGGTCATTTATATATACGTATTATAAACAACAACGGCCTAAAACTGATCCCTGCGGAACGCCACTTGTTACAGATCACAACTCAAGATTTAACCCCATTTATGCACACTCTCTGCTTCCTATTAGTGAGCCATAACTCGATCTATGACAGCACACTTCCCCCAATGCCATGAGAAACCACTTTCCTCAACAGTCTCTGATGTGGTACTCTATCAGAAGCCTTACTAAAATCTAAATAAACAACATCGAATTCTTTATCCTGATCAACGGCCTCAAAAGCTTTGCTGAAGAAGATTAATAAATTAGTTAGGCAGGAACGGCCCTTGGTGAATCCATGTTAAGTATCATTAATCAAACTATGCCTATCGAGATGGCTTCTTATATTATCAGCTATAATTGACTCTAGTAATTTGCCTATAACTGAGGTCAGGCTTATTGGGCGGTAATTTAACGGTAACGACTTGTCCCCTGCTTTAAAAATAGGAATTACATTAACCATCTTCCACATATCAGACACTACACCTGTTTGAAGAGATAAATTAAAAATATTAGTTAAAGGTTCACAGAGTTCCATTTTGCATTCCTTAAGAACCCTTGAAAAAAGCTCATCAGGACCCGGCGATTTATTTGAAAACCATTTCGCTAGTGAATGTGATATTACATAATTTATCTTCTTCAGGCCCACTAAAAAACCTAATTATTGGGATATCATTAGTGTCTTCCTGAGTAAAAACAGAGAGAAAATAATTATTAAAAACAGCACATTTCATTCTCTTTGTCAGTAAGAACTCCATAGTTATTTTTAAGGGGACCTATCTTATCTCTGCCTCTTATGTCAATATACTGATTCATAAGAAGACCCTCACCTCTTTTGATACGCCTATAACTTCCTTTCTTCTGCCCTAAAAGATATTTGAGCCTATTCATTCATTTTGGCCAGCATGTATAATGTTCAAAAAACTCTCACATTGATAGCTCTCTTCGTTACCCCGCTCCACAAGATGACAAGTGCTCTCTAAGCCCAGTGTAATCTGCTAAGCGTAAATCTGGGACCGTTACTGAGTTATCCCCACTATCATACTTCCATGCAATGCTAAAGGTAATTTGACTTATGATCGCTTGTGCGGAGTTCCTTTATAATTTCTAAATTATTAACAAGGGTTTCCTTGTTTGTTAGAACCAAATCAAGCAGGTTATTTCCTATTGTAGGTTCTGTCACAAACTGCTTCAAAAAACAATCCTGAACTACTTATAACAAATCGTTAGATTCTAAATTCCCAGTCAAGAAATTCCAATCAATCTGCCTCACATTCCTAGAATTACTACCTTATAGTGCCATGTGACCATAACAATTTCCTCCCTATCTAAGTTTGGGGAATGGTATATCACATATAAAATAAATTTTTCATGCCGCTCTGAAAACTCTATCAAAAAAGACTCTGTATGTGTTATTTCAGATTTTATACCCGTTTTTATGCAACAGTTCAAGCGATCTCGGACATACAGTGCCACCCCACCCCCCTTCCCGATACTTCTGTCTACTTGGGACAATTTAAAATCCTGTATGTGACATTCAGCAGGCATGTCCCGATTTTTCGTGTTGAACCACGTCTCATTTAAGGCAAGTACATCAATGTTACCTGCACTAGCAACTAATCTCAACTCGTCCATCTTATTCCTAGTACTACGACTATTTGTGTAATATATATTTAAGGACCCTCCTTTCTTTTTACCCTTCCTGCTCCTTTCTGTTCTTCCATTATTCCTATTACTGTCCTCGTTACTATTAAGATTTATAATTTCAAAGCCTAAATCCATGTTTCGACACTCTTTATTTTCCATTACTAAACGCATACCTGTAACTAGTCCTAGTTTAAAGTCCTAACAACACCCTCAACTGAGCTAGCAAGAAAACCCACACCTGCCCTGGATAAGTGAACCCCATCCCTGGCATACATGTCATTTCGGCCATAGAAGTGGTCCCAGTTGTCAATGAATGGTACTGCATTATCCTTAAAGTGTTTGTCCAGCAAACAATACCAATTGCTCTGGACAACCATTCATTTCCAACACCCCTTTCTTGGCAAAATGCCACATATAACAGGGCGCCTCCCCCCTTTTTCCTAATTATGTCTACCTGCCTCCAGCACTTAGGCAGATAATAGGATTGACCCCATTACCGTTCATGATGTCAAGCTAGCTAAGAATATCCTCCATCCCAGCTCCAGGAAAGCAAACCCTTTATCTCCTACTCCTATCCTTCAAGCAGAAGGCCCTATCCATGTACCTAACCTGGCTATCCCCAACAACAACTATGTTTTTACCTTCCTTGGTGTCGTTCGTCGTGACGTTCCCAGTAGTCGACTCACACTCGTCGGGTATGAATAGTGACAAAGCAAGTTTGCTGATGACTCCAAAATAGGTGGCCTATTTCATTCTAATGAGGACAGAGCACTCCAGGTAGATTTATGAAAATAAGAAAGGAGGAACACTGCAGGAGGGCTACTGGCCCATACTAGGCAGGTCCTTGACAAATCCATCCTTCAACGCTACCCAAGCAATAGACTCTGATAATTCTGAGGAAATGGTATGGTGATACCAACAAGATGTGGAAAAAGACACGTACAGTTCAGGACATTTATTAAAGGAAAACGTTTCGCTACGAGTGGCTTCTTCAGCCCTAATAATAAATAATTCTATTTCCTCATGTGCAAATCGCACTCAAATCTAACCACTCTCACTCAAGTACTTATCCAACCAAAATTTGAAACTACCCAAGGGTTTCGCTTCAATAATCCTACTAGGCAGACTGCTCCACTCATGAACTACTCTATCTCCAAATCAATACTTTCCTATATCCTTTCTAATTCTAATCTTAGCTAATTTTAATCCATTATTGTAGGATCTCTCTTAGATATCCTCAAGATCTTATTGACATCCCCTATGTTAATACCCATCTTCCACTTATACACTTCCATCATGTCTTCCCTCATTCTTCGTCTTACAAGTGAACGTAGTTTAAGGGACTTCAGTCTTTCATACGGAAGATTTCTAATTCTATGTATTAATTTTGTTATTCTATGCTGAATGTTTTCTAACGAATTTATTTCCATTCTGTAATAGGGAAACCATAACTGAGCTGCGTATTCTAGGTAAGGTCTTACCAATGATATATAAAGCTGAAGTATAACCGCTGGGCTTCTGTTGCTTACACTTCTTGATATAAATCCCAGTAATCTATTTGTCTTATTACGTACACTTGGGCACTGCTGTCCTGGTTTAAGGTTGCTTCTTATCATGACTCCCGAATCCTTTTAGCATTCTGTACGGCTAAGTTCTACATTATTTAGCTGATTAGTGTTAGGGTTAAGAACATTCCCGAGCTTCAGAACTTTGCATTTATCTACGTTGGACTGTATCTGCCACATTTCTGACTACGAATTGAGTGTCTAAATGCTCTTTAAGTTCTGTGACATTAACATATGAATTATCCTATCTATCTTCGTGTCATCAGCGAATTTGGTCATATCATTAGCAATTCCCTCGTGAAGGTCATGTATATAAACAACAACGGGCCTAAAACTGATCCCTGTAGTACGCCACTTGTCACAGATTCCCACCCACATTTAACCCCATTTATGCACTCTCTGCTTTCTGTTTGTGAGCCATGACTCGATCCATGACAGCACTTTTTCCCAGTTCCATTAGCTGCCACGTTCTTTAACAGTCCCTGGTGCGGAACTCTGTCCAAAGCTTTACTAAAATTAAAAAAAAAAAAAAAATATCGAAATCTTTATCATGATCAACAGCCCCAAAAGCTTTGCTGAAGAAAGTTAACAAATTAGTTAGGCAGGAACGGCCCCTCGTAAATTCATGCTAAGTATCATTAATCAAATTATGCTTATCAAGATGGCTTCTTATATTATCAGCTATAATTGAGTCTAGTAATTTGGCCGGTAATTTGACGGTAATGATTTGGCCCCCAGCTTTCAGAATAGGAATTACATTGGCCATCTTTCACATATCAGACACTACACCTGTTTGAAGAGATATATTAAAAATACCAGTCAAATATTGAACAATGTGTTTACGAAATCAGGGAAATGTTTTCTAGTTTTAAAAGTCGGTCTTACACTAGGCTGGCAAGAATTCACTAAAGTATAATGTGTTTATATATTAGAGTTATCTAAGCATGGAAAACTAGTCTTTAGATAAAAAATTGGCTTAGTGAGAGTTGCCAAAATTATTTTTGCAGATTCAGAAGAAAAAGTCGTGGAGGAGTTCAGAAAAGAGAGTAAAGAAGCAAATTGAGAATTAAATGGATATAAGAGAAAAGTGACGATAAAAATGACAATAGAGGTGAGTGCATTAGAAAAGATGGGGATAACAAGTTTTAGGAGTGTTGAGAAATTTTTAGGACTGAAGTTTGACAGTAGATGCAGAAAAATAAATGAATGTGTGTATGCCGACTCATTAGAGTGGGTGTGAAGCAATATCTTTCAACGTTGCTGTGAGAAGAACGGTAAAAAAAATAGCCATACCTAAGATGAGTGTGAGATGTGAATATTATTCTGATCAGATATTAGAATTCTGTGAGGTGTTATAAAAGGAGTAATTCACTGAGCGGAACACAAGCTGATGGATGATGTGGTGTGGTAACGTAGAAAGGGCAGAGCAAGAGTGCAATAGCACATTAACTGGAAAGGAAATATAAACACTAAATCAGTATAATGTGATCCTTAATTGACAACGTTTCGCCCATGCAGTGACTTTTATCAAGTCACGAACAGATGTTTGTGGCTGTGTGGGCGAAACTTTGTCAATAAAGGTTCACATTATACTGCTTTGCTGTTTATATTTCCATTGTGTCGGTATTTTATACCATTTCCATTAACTGGAATGCTGGAAGGTGGTTTAGGGAAGTCCAAGGGAGAGTGGAGGAAGGGTGTAAATCAAGACTTGAGTAGTGGATTGAGCATCTAACAAACATGTACATGTCAGATTGGAGTGGAAACGAGTTTCAGAAACTACGATTTTATGGTGTTAGCTCAGTTAACTGGATGGGAATAATCTTAAGATTGTTGTATGTTACAGCAGAAGTTTGGCTTAGTTTGATGCTATTAGTGCTGCTCTTTCTCAAGTTTAATTCGTTGATGGTTTCTCCAGTAAATTATTTACCGCAATCTTAAGAATAAATTTAATAAACACAGCCGCCAATCATGAGGAAACTGAAGCAGCTCAACATTACCAGCGCACGTTTTCTAAAGTTACATTTGCCTCTAAGGATGTCTTACCATGCACTTAAAATAAATCATTCAATCGATTTTTTTTTAGCCCGCACGGCGCATCATTCTCTTTAACAGGACATTTCGTTCACCAGGAATTGTGTTAATTAATCTGACGTTTTATTGTGAAAACGTTTCGTTCGTCAGGGACTTTATCAATTATCAAATTTTCCTTTAAGATGAGATGAACAGTCTAATAACCAGGTGAAGGTGAACAATGTCTAACAACCAGGTGAAGGTGAACAGTGTCTAACAACCAGGTGAAGGTGAACAGTGTCTAACAACCAGGTGAAGGTGAACAGTGTCTAACAACCAGGTGAAGGTGAACAATGTCTAACAACCAGGTGAAGGTGAACAGTGTCTAACAACCAGGTGAAGGTGAACAATGTCTAACAACCAGGTGAAGGTGAACAGTGTCTAACAACCAGGTGAAGGTGAACAGTGTCTAACAACCAGGTGAAGGTGAACAGTGTCTAACAACCAGGTGAAGGTGAACAGTGTCTAACAACCAGGTGAAGGTGAACAGTGTCTAACAACCGGGTGAAGGTGAACAGTGTCTAACAACCAGGTGAAGGTGAACAGTGTCTAATAACCAGGTGAATGTGAACAGTGTCTAACAACCGGGTGAAGGTGAACAGTGTCTAACAACCAAGTGAAGGTGAACAGTGTCTAACAACCGGGTGAAGGTGAACAGTGTCTAATAACCAGGTGACGTGAACAGTGTCTAACAACCAGGTGAAGGTGAACAGTGTCTAACAACCAGGTGAAGGTGAACAGTGTCTAACAACCAGGTGAAGGTGAACAGTGTCTAACAACCAGGTGAAGGTGAACAGTGTCTAACAACCGGGTGAAGGTGAACAGTGTCTAATAACCAGGTGAGGTGAACAGTGTATAACGACAAATTTTGCGGAAATATAAAGACGGTTTAGCCAGCTAAAATTCCTTTCATTCTGGGCTGTGATTTTGAAATATGCCGGTGTTCGTCCTTTTCTATGTAGTTCAGAAACATTGAAAATAAAGTATGTAACACCTGCATATTTAGGTTCGAAACATTCTTACAAACAAAATAGCCTAGTGAAAAATAAGCTCCCTATTAATTATTCACTATATGCCTATCAGTAACAGAGAAAAGAAAATATGTCCTTAATTTCCCAAAGGAAAATGGATTTCAGAAGTCAATGTTTGGGTAAATTTTTGCAGTCAACTACAAACGCAGAAAACATATTATAGTCACATAAACTATTGGGAAATACAATTTTATTAATTAATTGTTGGCATCTACCTCATTCTAATTCTCTCTGCCACTATTTACATATTTTCATCATTTTAGTGAAGAGGCTCTTGATCCATGAAAATACAATTACTCTCCCATGTTTCCAACCTGACTGGCTCCCATTACCCAGGAGTTTTATAACTCATTTGGTGTGTGTGTGTACGTGCATATATGAAAGTTAAGACACATGTGCAACATCTGGATATCTTTATTGTAGACGTTTCGCCATCCAGTGGCTTTATCAATACAGATTCTAGGACATAATTGGAAGACAGTAAAATTATATACAAAAGATGAGGTAATCAGTCCCTCAGCCTTGGAGTTAGTGTTCACAGTCTTCCAATTATGTCCTAGAATCTGTATTGATAAATCCACTGGATGGCGAAACGTCTACAGTAAAGATACCCAGATGTTGTACATGTGTCTTAACTTTCATATTGTCGGTATTTTATACCTTTCTTGCACGACGTGCATATATATATATATATATATATATATATATATATATATATATATATATATATATATATATATATATATATATATATATATATATATGTCGTGCCGAATAGGCAGAACTTGCCATCTTGGCTTAAATAGCAACGCTCGTCTTGCCATATAGGACACGCGAAAATTTGTGTATGCAATAATTTCGCCAAAATCATTCTGAACCTAACTAAAAAAATATATTTCACTGTGTTTCTTTAGTACAAAATTGTTGTAAACAAATCTAAAATATATTTAGTTGGGTTAGGCTAAAATAAATTGTTCTTGTTATAATAAGGGTAGGTAAGTTTTCTAAGATTCTCTTGGAGCAAAATTAAAAATTTTTACATTAACATTAATGAAAAAATATATATTTAAACGTAAAGGAGAAAATTTTAGAAAAGACTTAATTTTAAATGAGTTCTTGCTAACTGACCAATTTTACATATTCGGCACGACATATATATATGTGTGTGTGTGTGTGTGTGTGTGTGTCGTGCCGAATATGTAAAACTGGTCAATTAGCAAGAACTCATTTAAAATTAAGTCATTTCTAAAATTTTCTCTTATACGTTTAAAGATATATTTTTTTCATTAATGTTAATGTAAAAAATTTTAATTTTGCACCAAAAGAGTCTTAGAAAACACAATAATACTAAAACACAGTGAAATATATTTTTCTCGTTAGGTTCAGAATGATTCTGGCGAAATTACTGCATACACAAATTTTCGCTTCTCCTATATGGCAAGATGAGCGTTGCTATTTAAGCCAAGATCGCAAGTTCTGCCTATTTGGCACGACATTATATGTATATAATTATATATATATATATATATATATATATATATATATATATATATATATATATATATATATATATATATATATATATATATATATATATATATATATATACACACAGTTAAATAAGCAATTTTATTTTGACAGGCTACCAGGGTGGCGTGTTAAAGCTTGAGAGTTCGAGTCTCGGCCAGGGCAGTTATTTGGTTAAAACAACTTGCTCGTGGATGCATTAATATGTAAACAGCTTGTGTAACTCGCATTCCAAACGCGAGGGGAATGATCTTAGTTCTTAGATTGCTACAGTTCTACTAGGCACCTGTTGTATGTGACACTGATGGTTCAGTGGACTATAAATATATATATATATATATATATATATATATATATATATATATATATATATATATATATATATATATATATATAATGTCGTGCCGAATAAGCAGAACTTGCGATCTTGGCTTAAATAGCAACGCTCATCTTGCCATATAGGACAAGTGAAAATTTGTGTATGCAATAATTTCGCCAAAATCATTCTGAACCTAACGAAAAAAATATATTTGATTGTGTTTGTTTAGTACTGAATTATTGTAAACGTATTTAAAATATATTTAGTTGGGTTAGGGTAAAATAAATTGCTCTTCTTATAATAAGGTTAGGTAAGTTTTCTAAGTTTCTTTTGGTGCAAAATAAAAATAATGACATTAACATTAATGAAAAAAATATATCTTTAAACGTATAAGAGAAAATTTTGGAAAGGACTTAATTTTAAATGAGTTCTTGCTAATTGACCAGTTTTACATATTCGGCACGACATATATATATATATATATATATATATATATATATATATATATATATATATATATATATGTATATATATATATATATATATATATATATATATATATATATATATATATATATATATATATATATATATATATATATATATGCAATAAGATCACAGTAAACAGGTGATTTCAGAATATGCAAAACAACCACTCTGAAAGAATAGAGAAATTCCAAGCGCTTTCGTGACTACTCACATTATCAAGGAACTGATAATGTGAGTAGTCACGAAAGCGCTTTGAATTTCTCTATTCTTTCAGAGTGGTTGTTTTGTTTATATATATATATATATATATATATATATATATATATATATATATATATATATATATATATATATATATATATATATATATTTATTATATATAATGTCGTGCCAAATAGGCAGAACTTGCGATCTTGGCTTAAATAGCAACGCTCATCTTGCCATATAGGACAAGCGAAAATTTGTGTATGCAATAATTTCGCCAAAATCATTCTGACCCTAACGAAAAAAATATATTTCACTGTGTTTGTTTAGTATTAAATTACTGTAAAGAAATCTAAAATATATTTAGTTGGGTTAGGCTAAAATAAATTGTTCTTGTTATAATAAGGTTATGTAAGTTTTCTAAGATTCTTTTGGTGCAAAATTAAAAATTTTTACATTAACATTAATGAAAAAAATATATCTTTAAACGTATAAGAAAAAATTTTAGAGAGGACTTAGTTTTAAATGAGTTCTTGCTAATTGACCAGTTTCACATATTCGGCACGACATATATATACGAAAGAAATAAATGACATTTCTTGAGAGGAACTAGATGGCATCACCATGCTACTTTACTCTTACGAATCTTCCCCTCATTCCATATGTTGTTGCTTCTGAACATTGTATAGCTTCTGATGACGCACGGAGACTTCTGAAAGATTATAAGCTGAGGATTTCCATCCCCCTGTTCTCCTGGCTCAACTGTCTGCGATTGTATTTCCACACACTGTAATAGATGCTGATCAGTGTCAAAAATAAACCGACCGAATAAGAGCCTATAGAGTCACTTTTTATTTGTAATTACATAAATGATTTTGCTGGAACTGAGCTCAAGCTCTTGTACCTGACAACTGACTTAAAACTGACAAGAATTAGCCTTTTCAAAACTATTGTTAACACCTGTATGGAGCTCACTTTAAACGTGTCGTTGTATAACACATTCTGCTTACTTACCATTTGTAATGATAAAATGTTTAACATCCCTATAGCTCATTTGTGTAAGTTTCGAAACTGGCCCCTTGTTTGTATATCTTTGGTGAAGATCTTATCTCTGCCTAACCTGTCTATGTGCCTTTGTGTTTTATATATGGTGTACTGCCACTTTTTTTTCTTTAATTCTGCGAGAGGATTAGTTCTCAAATTCTTAATTGGTATCTTTTTCCTCCCATCTGATGTAACGGTATTGATAATCTCCTTTCCTCTCTCTAGTTTCACTCAGTTCAGATTTCACTTTGTGTTATATTACATATTAAGGACGAGATGCATGTATATAGTGTTTTAAACAAGTCTTTATCTAGACCCCTGTGTGTGTGTTAACATTCTGTCCTAGACACATGTCGATTAGACACTAGACCTGTTTTATATGCGTGCTTGTATGTGTGTGTGTGTGTGTGTGTGTGTGTGTGTGTATTTATGTGTGTGTGTATGTGTATGTGTGTGTGTGGGGGGGGGGGTGGAGTTTTCACCACAGCCAAGAGTCCAGCAACACTTTTTTCCGACCCATCTTCCCCAAGGGTGACCCGCCTGTCTCCTGCGACACCAGCCTCTGCCTGCTCCCCGCCTGCACGCGTAAACCTCCCGCAATTGTTCTATTCGCCTCAGGAAACTCATCAAAACTTATAATTGAAATCGAAGAACATGGCATCTTTCTCAATCTGGCAACTCTGCTCGGGATGTGAGTGAGGCAAAACATACTCAAGTTTCCAGACCTTGTAATTTATAGCTTTAGTGGAGGTCATCAATTTTTATTTTTTAATTTTATTTTCACTTGTTAATTTTGGTGATTTATTTCAGGAAATGATATAAGAAAATAAATAGGTCACTTGTAATTTAAAGTCAGCATATGACTGCATGTTTTATATTTTTAAGCACAGAAGAAATTTTTTTTAGCATCCAGCTACAACCTACGTAATTAGGGTATAAATTTAATTCTATAATTTTTAAATGGGTGGACCGGTAAGCCAGCGGAAGGCCTCGGCCAGATGACCAAAATTTCCAGCTGCTTGTCATCATAAGATTATGACATTACCTAGCCCATGTACAACCTAGTTGGGGTTCCACCGCATTATTTCTTGGGTGGTATTGAAAATTGGGTTGGGCAAATTTGTTAGTGGGATGGACTGTAAAGGACCTGCCTAGTATGGGTCAACAGGGCTGCTGCAGTGTTCCTCCTTTCTTATGTTCTTATATTCTCATGAATGTATTGCATTTAAATTAGTGTGACTATCACCACCGAAATGAGTATTTTGTATGACCTACAAGCTGAGGTGGCTGGTTCTATGTAATAAAGCCTAATAACGTAATTAGATTAGATGGAGGTGCTTATTTTTTATTTCGTTGACTTTCAAAGAAACAGAGAAGCATGATGACCAAACACACACACACACACACACACACACACACACACACACACACACACACACACACACACACACACACACACACACAGGGAGGAGAGGGGGAGGAGGAGTTGCACTGCTCATTAAAAACCAGTGGGGTTTTGAGAAAATGGAAGGAATGGATGGCATGGGCGAAAGGGATTACTTAGTAGGAACAATCCAGTCTGAGGGACATAAGGTGATAATTGCAGTAATGTACAACCCACCACAGAACTGCAGGAGGCCAAGAGAAGAATACGATGAGAGCAACAGAGCAATGATCAACACACTAGCCGAGGTGGCCAGGAGAGCACACATGGGGGGAGCAAAGTTACTAGTTATGGGTGATTTCAATCACAAGGAGATTGACTGGGAAAACCTGGAGCCCCATGGGGGTCCCGAAACATGGAGAGCCAAGATGATGGATGTGGTACTGGAGAACCTCATGCATCAACATGTTAGAGACACTACCAGAGAGAGAGGAGAGGATGAACCAGCAAGGTTGGACTTTGTATTCACCATGAGTAGTTCGGACATCGAGGGTATCATGTATGAAAGGCCCCTGGGAGCTAGTGATCATGTGGTTCTGTGCTTCGACTACATAGTTGAGCTCCAAGTGGAGAGAGTAGCAGGAATAGGCTGGGAAAAACCAAACTACAAAAGGGGGAACTACTCAGGCATGAGGAACTTCCTTCAAGACATTCAGTGGGAGAGGGAACTGACAGGAAAACCAGTACAAGAAATGATGGACTATGTAGCAACAAAATGCAAGGAGGCAGAGGAGAGGTTTGTTCCCAAGGGAAACAGAAATAATGGGAAGAACAGAACGAGTCCTTGGTTCACCCAAAGGTGTAGGGAGGCAAAAACTAGGTGTACTAGAGAATGGAAAAGGTACAGAAGACAGAGAACTCAGGAAAATAAAGAAATCAGCCGAAGAGCCAGAAACGAATATGCACAGATAAGAAGGGAGGCTCAGAGACAATATGAAAATGACATAGCATCAAAAGTAAAGACTGACCCGAAGCTGTTGTACAGCCACATCAGGAGGAAAACAACAGTCAAGGACCAGGTAATCAGACTGAGGAAGGGTGATGGGGAATTCACAAGAAACGACCGAGAGGTATGTCAGGAGCTCAACACAAGATTTAAAGAGGTATTTACAGTGGAAACCAGTAGGACTCCAAGAAATCAGAACAGGGGGGCACACCAGCAAGTGCTGGATGAGGTACATATAACCAAGGAGGAGGTGAAGAAGCTGCTATGCGAACTTGACACCTCAAAGGCGGTGGGACCAGACAACATCTCTCCATGGGTCCTTAAAGAGGGAGCAGAGATATTGTGTGAGCCATTAACAAAGATCTTCAACACATCATTTGAAACTGGGCAACTCCCTGAGGTATGGAAAATGGCAAATGTAGTCCCAATTTTTAAAAAGGGAGACAGACATGAGGCACTAAACTACAGACCTGTATCTCTAACGTGTATAGTATGCAAGGTCATGGAGAAGATCATCAGGAGGAGAGTGGTGGGGCACCTGGAAAGAAACAAGTGTATAATTGACAACCAGCACGGTTTCAGGGAAGGAAAATCCTGTGTCACAAACCTACTAGAGTTTTATGACAAGGTGACAGAAGTAAGACAAGAGAGAGAGGGGTGGATCGACTGCGTATTTTTGGACTGCAAGAAGGCTTTCGACACAGTTCCTCACAAGAGGTTACTGCAAAAGCTAGAGGACCAGGCACACATAACAGGAAAGGCACTGCAATGGATCAGAGAATATCTGACAGGGAGGAAACAACGAGTCATGGTACGCGACGAGGTGTCAGAGTGGGCGCCTGTGACAAGCGGGGTTCCACAGGGGTCAGTCCTAGGACCTGTGCTGTTCTTGGTATACGTGAACGACATAACGGAAGGGATAGACTCAGAAGTGTCCTTGTTTGCAGACGATGTGAAGTTAATGAGAAGAATCGAATCGGACGAGGATCAGGCAGGACTACAAAGAGATCTGGACAGGCTACAAGCCTGGTCCAGCAACTGGCTCCTTGAATTTAACCCTGCCAAATGCAAAGTCATGATGATTGGGGAAGGGCAAAGAAGACCGCAGGCACAATATAGTTTAGATGGCCAAAGACTGCAAACCTCACTAAAGGAAAAAGATCTGGGGGTGAGTATAACACCGAGCATATCTCCTGAGGCGCACATCAATCAGATAACTGCTGCAGCATACGGGCGCCTGGCAAACCTACGGATAGCGTTCCGATACCTCAGTAAGGATTCGTTTAAGACTCTGTACACCATCTACGTCAGGCCCATACTGGAGTATGCAGCACCAGTTTGGAATCCACACCTAGTCAAGCACGTCAAGAAATTAGAGAAAGTGCAAAGGTTTGCAACAAGACTAGTCCCAGAGCTACGGGGATTGTCCTATGAAGAAAGGTTGAGGGAAATCTGCCTGACGACACTGGAGGCCAGGAGGGTCAGGGGAGACATGATAACGACATATAAAATACTGCGCGGAATAGACGAGGTGGACAAAGACGGGATGT
>NC_091318.1:6924272-6926772 GCF_038502225.1 Cherax quadricarinatus
AACACGTGGACTTGCGTAATAAGGAGCACAGGAACTACAGCAAAGATCATGGAGACGAAGCTGAATTTTGCAGTAAAAAAACAAAGATCAGGAAACCGAGACATGAGTAAAACAACGACAACAGTGATTTGATGAATTCCGTCCAATATTTTAAAAGTAGAGCTCCAAGTATCAAAGCAAAAACTGAGAATGAGAGACTTAACCACTTGGAAGTAAACTGAAAAAAAACGAGAGCCCTATGGAGTGCCAGATATATAGAAAGATAAGATGGAGACAGTGACAAAAACCGTATTATCACAATACCTAATGGAAATAAGAGAGAAGGGGTACGAACCAGCAACAAATGAACTAGTTTTTACTTTAAACTAGGCAGAAATAGCGGAAATTAAATGCGAGACTGAATTGACATTGGCCATTCAGTTTTGAAACTTAACTTTTTAGCAAAAGCGAGCCTGGAGAGAAGCAAGGAAATTGGAGAGAAATAAAAACAAGATTACAAGAAAGATTTATGTAAGGATGAGAGCTTTCCTAAACAAATTCAAATGGAATAGAGAAATGAAATGAAAATCCACGAAAGACATAATATTTATCATTGAAGTGCTATAAGATTGATTTTTTTTAAAGTGGCAATGGGAGGAAGAGAGACATTTACTCGCCTAAAGAGGCAGTGAATAAAGTCACAGAATAGAAAAATATACATAGAGGCATGTAAAGTAAAAACTTGACCAGAGTTGCCAGGAATAAACATGCAGGAGCAAGAAGAGAAGCGGATGTGAGGAATGGTTTGAAAAACCGACAAGTTAAAGATTGAGACACTTATGCAACATGTGGGAATCTTTATTCAGGAAACGTTTTCCCAACACAGTGGCTTCATCAGTCCAATACAAAGCAGAAGTTGTAAGGAGAGGAGGAGTGTGAGGTAATCAGTCCCTCAGCCTGGAGTCGATGTGTTCAGTCCATCAATCTTGTAGAATGTACAGCATAGGGCCGTAGGCGTGGTTTATATACTGTAGTGAGGTGAGGCGAAGCAGGAGGAGGCGGGGTCATAGTGGTACCATCCACTAGTCGAAGTAGGTCTTCGTCCAAAGGTTGGGCAAGTGTTGCATAAGTGTCTCAATCTTCAAGAGAGGCGGATACACAATATGGGAAAGACAAAGCGGCATTGGCTGATTTAGAACCGAAACTGTTAAAATACCACATCAGAAACATAATGAGTATAAAGGAGCAAGCCATGTGGCTCAGGAGTGAAGGAGATAACGTACTGAAAATTGAAATGTTTCCGATTGCCGAAAAGTAACTTTACATACACACTTATATTGACATTGATATGGAAGTCACTGGCAATTATGGAGTACCATCCACGATAAAGCCGGTCCACTTAAAGGGACGAGAAAACGGGACCATTTAAAGGGGAGACTTCTGTAAGCTATACAAAGGAAACGGGGCTTATCAAAATAAGCTCATTTCAAGGAGGAGGAATCTGTAATTACAAGGAAGAGTACAGTTATTATATATATATATATATATATATATATATATATATATATATATATATATATATATATATATATATATATATATATATTAATATATATATATATATATAATATATATATATATATATATATAGGATGAAGATTGGATATCAGATTGGAGGGAGAGTGGATGGAGGAGGTGAATGTATTAAGATATTTGAAAGTGGACGTGTCACCGGATGGATCTATGAAACATGAGGTGAATCATAGAATTGATGAGGGGAAAAGGGTGAGCGGTGCACTTAGGAGTCTGTGGAGACAAAGAACTTTGTCCTTGGAGGCAGAGAGGGGAATGTATGAAAGTATAGTTTTACCAACGCTCTTATATGGGTGTGAAGCATGGGTGATGAATGTTGCAGCGAGGAGAAGGCTGGAGGCAGTGGAGATGTCATGTCTGAGGGCAATGTGTGGTGTGAATATAATGCAGAGAATTCGTAGTTTGGAAGTTAGGAGGTGTGGGATTGCCAAAACTGTTGTCCAGAGGGCTGAGGAAGGGTTGTTGAGGTGGTTTCGGACATGTAGAGAGAATGGAGCGAAACAGAATGACTCCAAGAGTGTATCAGTCTGTAGTGGAAGGAAGGCGGGGTAGGGGCCGGCCTAGGAAAGGTTGGAGAGAGGGAGTAAAGGACGTTTTGGGTGCGAGGGGCTTGGACTTCCAGCAGGCATGCGTGAGCGTATTTGATAGGAGTGAATGGAGACAAATGGTTTTTAATACTTGACGTGCTGTTGGAGTGTGAGCAAAGTAACATTTATGAAGGGATTCAGGGAAACCGGCAGGCCGGACTTGAGTCCTGGAGATGGGAAGTACAGTTCCTGCACTCTGAAGGAGGGGTGTTAATGTTGCAGTTTAAAAACCGAAGTGTAAAACACCCTTCTGGCAAGACAGTGATGGAGTGAATGATGGTGAAAGTTTTTCTTTTTCGGGCCACCCTGCCTTGGTGGGAATCGTCCAGTGTGTTAATAAA
>NC_091318.1:6936772-6951772 GCF_038502225.1 Cherax quadricarinatus
CGCCTCTTATCATGTTCACTCTTTTATTTTCCCTCCCAAACTAGTCCACTAACCTCTGCAACTTTAGAATCTCCCAAAAGCACAAAATCATCAGCAAAAAGTAATTGTGTTAACTCCCATTTTGTATTTGATTCCTCATAATTTAATCCCACCCCTCTCACCAACACCCTAGCATTTACTTCTTTTACAACCCCATCTTTAAAAATATTAAACAACCATGACGACATTACACATACCCGGAAGTAATCTCCCTCTCTCCTGCACAACTTAGCCTGAGCGTCACTATCCTCATAAAAACTCTTTACAGCATTTAGTAAATTATTACCTATTCCATATTACTTGCAACATTTGCCACATTGGTCCCCTATCCACTCTATCACGTGCATTTTCTAAATCAATAAACGCAATTAAAACTTCTCTGTCTTTATCTAAATACTGTTCACATATATGCTTCAATGTAAACGCTTGATCTACACATCCCCTACCCACTCTAAAACCTCATTCCTCATCCGCAATCCAACATTCTGTCTTACCTCTAATTCTTTCAGTATTAACCCAACCATTCACTTTTCCTGGTATACTCAGTAAACTTATTCCTCTATAATTTTACAATCTCTTTTGTCCCCTTCCCTTTAAATAAAGGAACTATACATGCTCTCTACCAGTGCATAGGTACCCTCCCCTCTTTCATACATTTATTAAACAAAAATACCAACCACTCCAACACTACATTCTCCCCTGCTTTGAACATTTCTGTCATGATCCCGTCTGTTCCAGCTGCTTTACCCCCTTTCGTTCTATGTAATGCCTCACACACCTCCACCACACTCACATCCTGCTCTTCTTCACTCCTAAAAGAGGTTATACCTCCCTGGCCAGTGCATGAAATTACCGCCTCCCTTCATCGACATTTAAAAGGTCCTCAAAATATTCCCGCCATTTACCCAATACCTTGAGCTCCCCATCTACTAACTCCTGTACACTGTTAATCTCACTCCAAATTTCTTTCTAATTCTCAGCAAAATTTCTTGGCAGTGCCTTTCTCACTCTAT
Organism: Cherax quadricarinatus; assembly: GCF_038502225.1. NCBI lineage: Eukaryota > Metazoa > Arthropoda > Malacostraca > Decapoda > Parastacidae > Cherax > Cherax quadricarinatus. Next base: position 6,937,825 of record NC_091318.1, read on the forward strand.
AATTTGCTCTCCTTTTGCAATGTCACCACTCTCCTAACCTTTCTTTTACTCTCCATATACTCTGCCCTTCTTATATCACTCTTGATTTGTAAAAATCTCTCATAAGCTACCTTTTTCTCTTTTATCACACCCTTTACTTCATCATTCCACCAATCGCTCCTCTTTCCTCCTGCATCCACCCTCCTATAACCACAAACTTCTGCCCCTCATTCTAATACTGCATTTTTAAAACTATTTCAACCCTCTTCAACCCCCAATCCCCACTACTCATACTTGCACTAGCCCACCTTTCTGCCAATACTTGCTTATATCTCACCCTAACTTCCTCCTCCACCCTTAGTTTATACAGTTTCACCTCTCTCTTACTTGTTGTTTCCTTTCGTCCCATCTACCTCTTACTCTAACTGTAGCTACAACTAAATAATGATCAGATATATCAGTTGCCCCTTTATAAACATGTACATCCTGAAGCCTACTCATCAACCTTTTATCCACCAGTACAAGATCTAACAAACTACTTTGAAAGTTTGAAAGATAATCGTAAATATACACTGGGAAAGATCATAATAAATGTTTTAATACTATGATTATAATAAATATTAATACCCCTTGAGGTTGAGTGCCACAAAATACACACATGCCAGAAACTAGACAGACCCTAGTCGATGAGGTAACACAAATCTAGTGAATCCATCAAGTGCCAAAGGTGTCATACAATGCCTGAGGGAATGAAAGGCATTCAGGTTCTTTCAAACGAGAGGTGGCAGTACAGGTTCTTTCAAAGGAGGGGGAGAGGCAGCTTAGGTTCTTTGAAAAGAGGGGGGGGGGACAGTTCAGGTTCTTTCAAAGGAGGGGGGGGGTAGTTCAAATTTCATTTCTTGCATCAAGAGCCCCTTCACAGAATTCAAGTAACCTCCCATGAGAGTAAGATCATCAGATGAAGGGTAATTAATTACCAAAAGTCTTATAAATTTTTGTCTTTGAGTACCATGATAGTGCTTCACTTTTACGACTTGCTTAAGGCGTAGCCCACACTGTGAGCAGAGCTAAAGTGACAAACATTCAGAGGCCACTAGATGGACATAAATATGGAATAATGTTGGTAGAATTACCGCCAATACGCAACTAATGCGATATTTTATTTTGGCAACAATGAAATGTCGCGTTAGCTGCATGTGTGTCCTCTTACTTAATAGACAAAAATATGCTTTGTTGAAGGCCTCGGGGAAATGAAGCACAATAATTAATTAAAATTTATTCTAAGGTTAAAGCAAAGTAAGTGCTGGTACGCAATATGTTAATCGAATAACAAAGGAACAAGATCAATCAACCTCACTCGGGATCACATACTTAGAGAGCCTGGTGGGAGAAAGTAGGTCAAGATACCCATAACCCTTCTGAGCCAAAAGTAAACAAAGGAAGTAAGAGAAAAATAGTAATGTGATCAAAGAGATAGAGAATTCCTGGGATACCAGGCGAGCACAAGGAGATACAAACATTTAAGTGCAGGTATCACTAAAATGCACTTAGACAGGAATTAACACTGGGATAACTAAAGCTTTTGTTCTAAAATCGAGAAAATATACCTTTCTAATTTAAAAGGTATATTTTTTCCGTACGGTCGCTAATCTTAAACTAATTAGGAAAATATAAGATTAGAAGAGACACGAAAGATTACATGAAGAATTATACTACAGGAAGGATTACTACTACATGGATGATTAATATTACAGAGATGGTTACTACTACAGGGATGATTAATACTACAAAGATGGTTACTACTACAAAGATGATTAATACTGCAAGGATGAGTACTACAACAGGGATGATTAATACTACAGGGATGATTACTACTACACAGTTCATTACTACTACAGAGATGATTACTACTACAGAGATGATTACTACTACAGAGATGATTACTACTACAGAGATGATTAATACTCCAGGGATGATTACTACTACAGGGATGATTACTACTACAGGGATGATTACTACTGCAAGGATGATTACTACTACAGGGATGATTAATACTACAGGGGTGATCACTACTACAGGGATGATTACTACTACAGTTATAATTGCTACTACAGGGATGATTACTACTACAGGGATGATTACTACTACAGGGATGATCACTACTACAGGTATGATCACTACTACAGGGATGATTACTACTGCAGAGGTGATTATTACTACAGAGATGATTAATACTCCAGGGATGATTACTACTACAGGGATGATTAATACTACACGGATGATTACGACTACATGGATGATTACTACTGCAAGGATGATCACTATTACAGGGATGAGTACTACTACAGGGATGATTACTACTACAGTTATAATTGCTACTACAGGGATGATTACTACTACAGGGATGATTACTACTACAGGGATGATTACTACCACACGGATGATTACTACCACACGGATGATCACTACCACACGGATGATTAATACTACACGGATGATTACCACTACAGGGATGATTACTACTACAGGGATGATTAATACTACACGGATGATTACCACTACAGGGATGATTACTACTACAGGGATGATTACTACCACACGGATGATTACTACCACACGGATGATTACTACCACACGGATGATTAATACTACAGGGATGATTACTACTACAGGGATGATTACTACTACAGGGATGATTAATACTACACGGATGATTACCACTACAGGAATGATTACTACTACAGGGATGATTACTACTACAGGGATGATTACTACTACAGGGATGATTACTACTACAAGCGATGATTCCTACCACTCGGATGATTAATACTACAGGGATGATTACTACTACAAGCGATGATTACTACCACACGGATGATTAATAGTACAGGGATGATTACTACTACAGGGATGATTACTACTACAGGGATGATTAATACTGCAGGGATGATTACTACTACTACAGGGATGATTAATACTACAGGGATGATTTCTACTACAGGGATGATTACTACAGGGATGATTACTACTACAGAGATGATTAATACTACAGCGATGATTACTACTACAGGGATGATTAATACTACAGGGATGATTAATACTACAGGGATGATTACTACTATACGGATGATTAATACTACAGGGATGATTAATACTACAGGGATGATTACTACTACAGGGATGATTACTACTACAGGAATGATTAATACTACAGGGATGATTACTATTACAGGGATAATTAATACTACAGGGATGATTACTACTACAGGGATAATTAATACTACAGGGATTACTACTACTACACGGATGAGCACTAGTACACGGATGATTACTACTACACGGATGATTACTACTACACGGATGATTACTACTACAGGGATGATTACTACTACAGGGATGATTACTACTACAGGAATGATTAATACTACAGGGATGATTAATACTACAGGGATGATTACTACTACATGGATGATTAATACTACAGGGATGATTACTACTACACGGATGATTAATACTACAGGGATGATTAATACTACAGGGATGATTACTACTACAGGGATGATTACTACTACAGGAATGATTAATACTACAGGGATGATTACTACTACAAGGATGATTACTACTACAGGGATGATTAATACTACAGGGATGATTAATACTACAGGGATGATTACTACTACAGGGATGATTACTACTACAGGAATGATTAATACTACAGGGATGATTACTACTACAAGGATGATTACTACTACAGGGATGATTACTACTACAGGAATGATTAATACTACAGGGATGATTAATACTACAGGGATGATTACTACTACAGGGATGATTACTACTACAGGAATGATTAATACTACAGGGATGATTACTACTACAAGGATGATTACTACTACAGGGATGGTTACTAAAATTCAGTCCCAGCAAATGCAAAATTATAAATATTGTGGGGAGGCCTTGAAAGGTAAGACAGCAACAGACTGAAAGGTGGTGGTCGGAAACAAAGGGACACAACATAAGAACATAGGAAAAAAATGAGCACTGAGGTAATTCCTCAGGTTTATAAAATCGGCTAAGCGAAAATCTGGGACATTGACTTGGTTGGAGCTATTGAAGTAATTCCATGATATATTGAAATTGAGTGATGTGTGATCATTTTCCTGAAGTTCATCTTTAACCTCAAGATTATTAATTAGTGATGCCTTGCTAGCAAGAGCCAAGTTAAACAGGTTATTTCCTCTAATTGAGTCTGTCACTAACTGTTTTATAAAGGAATCCTGTGAAATTGCTCCAATCAATTTGTCTAACATTAAATTCTCTCATTAACACATTATTTTGTATCTATATGCCGTAGTAATTTCGTCCCGTAGAAGTTTACCACAGTCCTTATCAAGGTTTGAGAGCCTGTAAAACACACCCAAGATTAGTTTTTGACGTTTATCTCTGACGTTTATCTCAGGGTGGATCAGGATTAATTATCAGTGTATATAATGAGATTCACCTCTGTTCACGTACCTTGCTCTGAAAGGAAAGTATTGGTCACACCAGACGCTTTCGACCCACCACCGACTAGGCGCCATTAAAGAGAGACCAGACATTTAACATAAACCCTCCCACCGGTTATTTTCATGCCTACCTCTGAGGATTAATGTTCCTAGTCGAAAAATTTGCAGCACACGAAGTTGCCTCTCAAGGAAGGGGGGTTGCCTTGATGCCACTGAATAGCTAATTCCCAAAAAATATATATATATATAAAATCTAGCTTCCCTTGCCTTTCGCTGTATGATCCCTACGGGCTTAGCTCTTTCCTAAGATTATATTATAATTCATAAACGTGAATGAAATAACGTAATAAATAAACATGTTTAACATCCAATAAAGCTGCAGTGTCCTGCATGCAACTACACTTGCTATATGTCCCACGTTGACGTTCAAGAACATTATTATTAATGTTCCTAAACATACAAATAGCATGATTTAGCCTACCAATGCCATTGAAACTTAGCGATTTAATAGATAATCATAATGGCTTCTTTAAATATTTAAGTTATCTATACGTACAGAATTTTTATTTCTGTACTGGAAAGTATTTAATGTAGACAAATTGCGACAAAATATAGACACTCACATGTTATATTTAAATCTCATAGAATAATCGTATCAGATTTTTTGTTTGTCGTTAAAGATGTATGTATCATTTGCATTAAGAATGAAACACAAGGGGTTACATTAAACAAGGATAATTTAATTTAATGAGTCAAGTTAAATCGAATTAAAATTGTTTCTAGCCAGTAGAGGGACCTAATGCCTAAGATTCTTATAGAGAAGCCCTTGTCACTATATGGCGAAACATTAGTCATATTCTCTAAGACATCACTGCCTCTTTTAGATATCTCTAGTTATAATATATTCTAAGATGGAAAAATAACATCCTAGAACATCAAATGATTTTAGTCTAAAATCATGCCAGGGCAGATTAAGTAAAAAAGGTCATATATCAGGCAATGTTGAAGATTGAGACACTTGTGCAACATATGGGAATCTTTATTCAGGAAACGTTTCGCCACACAGTGGCTTCATCAGTCCAATACAAAGCAGAAGGTGCAAGGAGAGGAGGAGTTTGAGGTAATCAGTCCCTCAGCCTGGAGTCGATGTGTTCAGTCCATCAATCTTGTAGAAAGTACAGCATAGGGCCGTAGACGTGGCTTATATACTGTAGACAGGCGAGACGAAGCAGGAGGAGGCGGGGTCATAGTGGTACCATCCACTAGTCGAAGTAGGTCTTCGTCCAAAGGTTGGGCAAGTGTTGAAGAATTCTTGTCGGTTTTTCAAGCCATTCATCACAACTGTCAGACACTGCAGCATCATGGGATCTTGTTACAAAGAATTCTTCAACACTTGCCCAATTTTGGACTAAGACCTACTTCGACTAGTGGATGGTACCACTATGACCCCACCTCCTCCTGCTTCGTCTCACCTGTCTACAGTATATAAGCAACGTCTACGGCCCTATGCTGTACTTTCTAAAAAGATTGATGGACTGAACACACAGACTCCAGGCTAAGGGACTGATTACCTCAAACTCCTCCTCTCCTTACACCTTCTGCTTTGTATTGGACTGATGAAGCCACTGTGTGGCGAAACGTTTCCTGAATAAAGATTACCATATGTTGCATAAGTGTCTCAATCTTCAACTTGTCGGTTTTTCAAACCATTCATCACACACATATCAGGCAATGTTGTGTTTGAAGAGGATGGGACGCCTTCATGCTGGTAAAATGTTTATGACCAAGGATAGGGAACTAATATTTCTTTCAGAGGATCATACCTAATTACCTCTGATTTCCCTAGGCACTGAATGACCCTTACAGGTTTAGCGCTTCGCTTAAATATAATAAATGTAATGCAGGTAATATCGGTGAAAAACTGCATGGTCGACGAGTACCTAGCATCGCAGCAAACCAGTAGCACATGCCCACGCAGCAAACCAGTAGCACATGCCCACGCAGCAAACCAGTAGCACATGCCCACTCAGCAAACCAGTAGCACATGCCCACGCAGCAAACCAGTAGCACATGCCCACGCAGCAAACCAGTAGCACATGCCCACTCAGCAAACCAGTAGCACATGCCCACGCAGCAAACCAGTAGCACATGCCCACGCAGCAAACCAGTAGCACATGCCCACTCAGCAAACCAGTAGCACATGCCCACTCAGCAAACCAGTAGCACATGCCCACGCAGCAAACAGTTTGTGATTCGTAATCGTCGCATTGAGAGTAGACGCAGAAATCATATTGGTATAAAAATTATAAATGCCGTGGTATTACATTATCAACGACTCGGCAGCTAGTTTTCTACCTAAGAGGCAAAACTCAGGGTCTCATGACAAATTTTTTAAGTGCTATAATGCCTTCATTTGTATCTTATAGAGCGTTCCGTATATTCTAATATACGTACCAGACACTCAAATAACAGTGCACATTATCAACCTTAATCTGGTATATTCATGGGTTTATATTATAATTACATTGAGTGTTGTAATGTTCATAGCGTCCTAGCTTTCTCTTTGCTAAATTAACATTATATATATATATATATATATATATATATATATATATATATATATATATATATATTTCACATACGTGATTGTATATTTTATAGCATCATTGTAATTAGTGCATTACACGTAAATCAGAAAGTTGCCTTTTGATACATTATGTAATTATCCAGTATTTATAACGAGGAATATGCATTAATACAACGCAAAACTAGTTCAAGTTGTGGATTATTGAAAATAGTGTCAAAATTGTCTCTTCCAGAGAGGGACGAGGCTTCAGCAATACTCATCAAGGGTGGTTTAAAATAACCCTATTGATATATGATTTCTCATATTTCACACCAAAATTTGGGCCAGACTGAGAATCCTGGGTCATGAGTTCTCGGGTATTATCATCTGAACTCATCTTACAGTATGCAGATTTCATGACATTAATTTAGGTCAGTAGTGGTTGTTGATTCCATTCATTCTACACTAATATTAATTGGGTTCGGTTTATAATAAATCATCATCTCTACGTTTTCACCCATGGCAACACTTGTTTCAATATGCGGGAAGCCAGAGCTTGCCCAAGCTGGTCATTAATCACTGGAACACGCGGATCAGTGACATGGGTGTCAACACCATAATTGTTGCATAGCGCCGGGGAGAAGGGCAGCGGCATTAGGAACCGTCCCTTCAAATTGCGGGAGAGGGGGGTGCGGTGTCTTAAAACTGGAGAAAGTCTCTTCATCCAAGGCATAAGAGCTACCCTTCTTTGATTCAAAGGTAATTACTTCCTGTTCCCAAGGCGCTGCATTATTCCAGACAAAAACAGTTTGCTTTTGTCTGTATGATTTAAAGACGACGGTTCCAGCAACTGTAAACTCTCATTATAGTGTGTAAACTTAATCTCTAGTTTAATTCACTATATTAGCTTGCTCTGGTTTCTTTTCCCGACTTATTCACAATGCTGAAGATTTAAATCTAAGCCACTAGTAATAACACACACAAAAATAAACAAACACATCTCCGGCTCCTCTACCGCTGCAGTTATATTGCCATCTATATTTTTGAAAACATGACAATCGGAACATCACTTTAATTGCAGCAACTCAAATCGCTCTGAAATTTCCCTTAATTTAGGTTAGGAAGATAATGGATTGTTAACATATAAGCCTGACCATACTCTCTTCAAAACATCGTCACAATGAAAGAATTCTCTGTACATTGATGACAGAAGCCATTCACCCCACAGAATTTCTGTTTGCAAGTGATCCTGTTAATCAACCCCATCTTTATGTAACTTCTGGCTTGCCACAAACTGAGATAATTGTTTCAATTGTTTTCCTGTCTTCGGCCTTTTAGCTTACGTAACGATTTTTATAAAAACTAGATGTATTTAGGCACGATCCAAGTAGGGTATCACCTGTTTCAAAAGCCCAGCCCACTCTACCTCAGTGGACGCAAAAAAGAATAATGGATAAGTTTGTGTACTTTTATGCTCTCGAAATTATGTTCGTAAGTGTACTTTCATATGTATGTATGTATGCACGTAGACGGGGAGGTAAAGGTATGATCTCGGACGGGTAGTAAAAGAGGGCACAAAAAAATTCGGACAAGTCACTGTGGAAGAAAATGCAGTGGAAGGATGAAAGAAAGATATTGCTGATGATCCATGGACTCCACAAGCGAGAAACATGTATCATAATTTACACCTGGAAGATATTGGAGGGATTGATCCCAAACCTTCACTTCGATATTGCTGCTTATGAGTACAAAATGCTTGGAAGACCGTGCAGGATACTCCAATAAAATCCAGGGGAGCGATGAGTACACTGAGAAAAAAATCAAAAAGTGTTAAGAAACCATAACTCTTCAACACGCTCCTTCAAGAATAAGTGTGATTACCAGGTAGCCCATAGATGTCTTAAGGGGAACTCGACAGATTCATGGAAAGTTCCTGATCAGTCGGGTTATGGTGCATATGTTAGACTGCAGTCAATGGGCACTAAAAAGGTTGAGCAATCAGGCCAAGAACCAGGAGGCCTGGTCTGGGACTGGGCCATTGGAGTGGTGACCTCCCGAAAGCTACTTCAGGAAGGTAGACACAAAATGATCAGATCTACAACTACAACTTTAATTTTACTCTCCATCGTCGTCAAATTAGAAGACATCTTAGTTGAATGTTGGAAGCTCCGCCACTGTGAATTTTGGAGGTTTTCGGAGCCATTCTGGGATTCTGAGAAAGGCATCAATAACTTTGATGGTAATGGGACACACTCACATGCCAACTGTTCAAAAAATCTGGTCCTCGTTACTGTACACAAGTATTCAAAATTTGAATCTGATAAGATAAAGGATTCTCGAGTCACAGGCTAAAGAAAATCGAGAAGATGGAGGAAAGAAAGAGAAAAATAATCAGGTAACCACTTAAATGTCCACTTTGGGGATATCTAATTGAAGACTGCTGGGATTTTTGTGAAATTTTAGGAGATTCATATATCAACCACTTGATGTTCTCTAACATAATATGTATTTTGTGAAGTATTGTTTTTTTAAACGCTTGAGTGAATTGATTTTAATAATGCTATTTGTTTCACTTTGCATGTGTTAAAAGTATGTAGGAATGTATGAAATTTAGTAATGGAGAGTGCTGAATGACCTTTCAGCTACAGTGCTCTGCAAATTTTACAGCTCCTGCTAATGCTTTCCTTTACCTATGATGGTAGTGTGCACTAATGTGGCGTAGCTTTTAGTTGGCCATGCGCGCTCTTTAGCCTGTTAAAGATGCAAAAAGTTTATCTGTAATTCTCTCATTAAATCTGGGGAGCAAGTGAGCATCTCTTCAAATATCAAAACTAGCTACGGCTGGTAGCCTTTTCTCTCTCTCTCTCTCTCTCTCTCTCTCTCTCTCTCTCTCTCTCTCTCTCTCTCTCTCTCTCTCTCTCTCTCTATCTATCTATCTATTTATCTATCTATCTATCTATCTATCTAGCTATCTAGCTATCTACGTATCTCTTCCCCTCTTCCTCTCTCCCTCCCTCTCTCCCTCTCTATCTCCCTCCCTATCTCCCTCCCTCTCTCCCTCAATCTCTCCCTCCCTCTCTCCCTTTGACAAGGTTAGGATAAGGATTCCCAGCTTTATTGACAACCAACTGACAGGTTAAAGATTCCCAGCTTTATTGACAACCAACTGACAGGTTAAAGATTCCCAGCTTTACTGACAAGCTAAGAGCTGCTACCTACAACAGCTTATTTGAAAGAATTTCAATGTTATGAAAAATACAAGTAGGGAACAGGATGAAGTTCGAGCCATCTGTGGGTCAGCATTTTCTTTTGATCAACTGACTTTATCTCGTTGACATCATAATGCTGTACGAATGTGTTCCAGACTCGAGTCATCCAGGAGATAAATAATCTCAGATGAAGTGATGTTCTGGGGAAGGGTACAGCCAGAGTGAAGTTGCTGCTTTCTGCCCGTCTTGTGGTATAGAAGCTTCCTTCTCGCTGTCCTCGAAGTGGAACCAAGTGTGGTACTTTGCCAGTGTTAGCCTTGTACATAACAATAAGACCACCCACATCCCTCCTGTGTTGAAGGCTCTGCTGAAATGACCGGATGGGTCTAGGTGAGAGATGAGGAGTCTTGCTCTGTTCTCTACTCTGTCAAGCAGTCGCAGATGAGGGGGGGGGCAGGCAAACAAAGAAAGTGAAGTATACTCAAGGTGTGAGCGTACTTGTGCCTCATACAGAATCTAGCAACTCCTACTGTCGAGCAAATGCGAGATATGTCGAAGTGCTGTAAGTTTCCTGGCTGTTTTGTTGTCAAGATTAGCAACGTGGTTCTTCATGGTCAGTTTGGAGTCAAATTTCACCCCAGTATGTCAACTTCTCACCTGGTTACCAACACTCTCCCATTCGTACTTACTACTGCTCCGGCATTACCATCATGGTGCCTAGAGACCATCAGCATTTGTGTTTTCTCTGGTGCAAATGTTACTTGCCATCGGTTTACCCAAGCTAATATAGCTCTTAGCTGGTGAATGATGTAGCTTAGAGCAGCTCGCATTTCTTCTATTGGATAAGTATATGTCAGAGTACAGTCGTCTACATATGCATGGGATTATGGAAAGAGATGAAGGTCACTGAAGTACACATTCCATAGCAATGGTCCAAGCACACTTCTACAGTGAAGTGTGCTTGGGCCATTGTTATGGAATGTTTACCTCAATGATTCTGCTGATTCTGTTCCAATGAGAACTACCGTTAGAGATCTACCATGAAGGTAATCACTGAATAGACATAGTGTAGGGCCTGTAATTCCCAGTGCTTGCAGTTTTGCCAAGAGTCCCTGGTGCCACACTCGGTCGAAAGCACCAGCATTGTCCAGTGCTACCACACAGCTGACTTTGGATTCATTCAGTGACTGGTGCCATTTAGTGGAGAGGTTTAACAATAGATCAGCAGCCGAGTAACCTTTCCTGAAGCTATATTGACGATCACAAAGTAGTGAGTGGTAGTCAAAAAATTGTCATTTGTCTTGAGATTATTGTCTCAAGGATCTTGTCAGTGACTGACAGCAGTGACACTGGTCTGTAGTTGCTGATTTCTGCTCTGCTCTTCTTTTTGTGAACAGGGACTACATTTGCATCTCTCCACTAAAAGGGACATTTACTCTCTCTCTCTCTCTCTCTCTCTCTCTCTCTCTCTCTCTCTCTCTCTCTCTCTCTCTCTCTCTCTCTCTCTCTCTCCCTCTTCCTCTCTCTCTCCCTCTCTTTCTCCCTCTTCCTCTCTCCCTCCTTCTCTCTCCCCTCTCTTCCTCTCTCCCCTCTTCCTCTCTTCCTCTCTCCTCTCTTCCTCTCTCCCCTCTTCCTCTCTCTTTCTCCCCCACTTCCTATCTCTCCCCTCTTCCTCTCTCTTTCTCCCCCACTTCCTATCTCTCCCCTCTTTTTCTCTCCACCTTTTCCTCTCTCTCTCTCTCTCCCCTCTTCCCCTCTCTCCCTTTCTTCCTCTTTCCCTTTTTTCCTCTCTTTCCCCTCTCTTCCTCTCTCTCCCTTTTTTTCCTCTCCCCTCTCTTCCTCTCTCCCTCTCCTTCCCTTCTCTCCCCTCCACCTCTCTCCCTCTCTCTATCTCTCTCTTCTTCCTTCTCCCACTCCCTCCTTAACTCCCTCTCCCTTTCTCCGATTTCATTTTTTTGGGGGATTCCATTTTCTCCTCCCAGCCTCTCTCCTTCCAATATTTTTTTCATATCCATGACTCGTATATTCTCTTTCCAAATCGCATTTACATCACTTTGTTCATTCACATTCATTTACAGTCTTGACACTGGTTCCTCCCCAGGCTCGATACAGCTCACTACAAGATTATTTTTGGGGGTTTGTGATCCTGTCACTGAAACACCACTTACTCTCTGTATGGTACTTTGAACTCACTTTGAACAGAACAGATTCTGTTGCTTAGCACATTTCTAAATCTAAATATTCCAGGTTATTAATGGTAAAGGACTGAGTTTAATACATGATACTCCCACAAATTACAATGTTACAATGATTTTTCTCATTATAACCAATCACACTGATCACGATTTACATTTTACTTCTGAACTGAGAATATATAATGGGATTTTTCGTGTAAAATGCATGTCGTTACGAATAGGTAAATCTTGCTGGGTTAATTAGCAACACTCTTCCTGCCGAATAAGGCAAGTGAAAACTTGTGTACGCAATAATTTCGCAAAAATCATTCTGAACCTAACGAGAAAATATATTTCATTGTATTTATTATTAAATTATTGTAAACTTATCTAAAAAATATTTAGTTGGACTACGTTAAATTAAATTGCGTTTGTTATAGTAAGATTAGGTAAGTTTTCTAAGGTTCTTTTGGTATAAAATTATTATTTTTTACATTAACATAAATTAAAAAAATATATACCTTTAAACGTATAGGAGAAAATTTATGAAAGAACTTAATTTTAAAAAAGTTCTTTCTAATTAACCAATATATACATCATATATATATATAATATATATATATATATATATATATATATATATATATATATATATATATATATATATATATATTAATGTCGTGCCTAATAGGTAAACTGGTAAATTGCAGAACTCATTTAAAATTAAGTCCTTTCTAAAATTTTCTTTTATACGTTTAAAGATATATTTTTTCATTAATGTTAATGTAAAAAAATATAATTTTGCACCAAAAAAATCTTAGAAAACTTCCCTAACCTTATTATAGCAAGCGCAATTTATTTTAGCCTTTTAGCAATTTATTTTAGCCTTATCCAACTAAATATATTTTAGATATTTTTACAATAATTTAATAATAAACACAACAAAACATTTTTTTCCTTTGGTTCAGAACGACTTTTGCGAAATTATTGCATACACAAATTTTCGCTTGTCTTATATGGCAAGATGACCGTTGCTATTTAAGCCAAGATCGCAAGTTTTACATATTGGCCGAAAATATATATATATAAAAAATATATATATATATATATATATATATATATATATATATATATATATATATATATATATATATATATATATATATGGAAAAAACTATGGAGGGTTTAAAATGATAGCTCTAGTCCTTTCGTGTTGCAATCAACACATCAGAAGCTTACAATGTTGCATAAATGAGTCAGACGTCCAGGAAGATCCATTCTAGTTAACGACTCTAGCTAGAATGATATGGCATCAAACAGGGCATATGTGCCAGGTGCCAGAAAAATGAAGGCAAGATATTAGAATAGTAGTAGTAGAGGAATAAAGAAACCCATCAACATTAAATATTTAGTAATGACCGAGCAAACACAACATAAGTACCATCACAATTATCTCCACACCATTAGCCTTAATATCGTATCATTATACAAAGCTTTAATAATCTGATCTCAAAA
>NC_091318.1:6984272-7059245 GCF_038502225.1 Cherax quadricarinatus
TTAGGCGACATCAAGACTAGCCTAGAAATTATATATATTTAGATTCCTTAAACTTACTTGGCCCTGTTATTATTACTGTTGTTATGCTATCTAAATCACATAAGAATAGACTCGAATGAAAATGTTCTGAAGTATTTAAGTTTCACTTGTGGAAAATGAGCCTTGGCACAATTAACAACTTGTCGACCACATTCACTTTTTTACACACACACAAGTGCAGATATAAAATAACAATATTTGTTGTTTTATATTAATCAGAGGAAGTGATCAACTACAGGTTAATACCATTATTTTAATGAAGCTTTGTTCTTTTGTCTTTTTTTTGCTCTTACAACATGAAGCAATTTGTGGGCGCCTTGCCCGGCTTTCATGCACGTCAACTATCACTCTACCTGCACCTAACTTTTCCTAGTGAGAGTATTTGGCACCCAGTCTATTCGAAATTAATTTATCTCTTCCCCATTTGCTGGCCTTAGAATGCTCTATCATACCCTTCCAAAACTAAGAAACTGTCAATTTTAATCACATTTCCAGCAATGAAAACGCTAAATACTATAGGAAGCAACATGCGTGTCGTAAAAGGCGACTAAAATAATAAAGCTGTTCTTCTTATGGTCACCCTACCTCGGTGGGAGACGGCCAGTGTTCTATAATAATAATTATAATAATAATTATAGTGATAAAAAATAATAATGAAATATAATAATAGGTCCTGCACGTGACATCGTGTCGTACGTGAGTCTCTGGAATACACGTGAAGGACGTGACCATCACCGGCTCACCACACTTGGTAAGTAGAACAAAAATTATGGTATTTAGGGATCTTTATATTGCCTCCTTAATTATGTTCTTAGTTAAAAATATATTGTTTACTATTCGGTAATTTTTAAATTTCGAAAATTTATGGATGTGCTTATCATCGAGAAATTCTACTGAAATCAGATAGCGAGGCTAACGACAATCAATGAGGTGTCACCATATAACTAAAGAACAAAAGATTTTACATGTACAATGCTGGGATAAAGATGTCATATACAGTACATAAGGTTTGAGGAATACATTTCTAATACATATTGCTACGTGAAATATCGCAGATTATAACGAGAAAATCTCATCCAGCTCCTCTGAGCTGGGGCACATGCCCAAGCTACAACAAGCATTACCCCTCTGAACAACAGCGCTAAGTCGCTGGAATAGAAAACCAGCTGCCCTGGGATTCCTAGTTACCCTGATGAGTCTTTTGTCTATCTCTTTCTCCATGAGCAGTGGGTCTCGGAGCCTATGGGAACAAATATTTAATGATGGGCAAGTTCACCATATTTTCCAGACTTTTGGGACTCCCTGAAGCTGGCAGCTGCCCTTCCTTCCTCCCTGCTATATTGGAGATAGGTATCAGCTAATGTAGATGCACATATGTAGTCCCACAGCACGTCTGTCCAGGCTTGAAGAGTGATGCAATGTGAACGCTTTTGGCTGCCATCGGATCTGCTAAGGTGGGGTGGGTTCCTTATTGCTGGACATCGGGCTGTTGTGAGGCTCCTCTTCATTATGTTATTGATCTCTTCATTCCTTGCAATCTTTTCCTCGGATCTACGGCACACACGACCGTGGTACCCGAGTCGGTCTGCCGCTTCACATCTGTGTTCGGCGAGAATAGGGGCGGTAGGTCGAAGAGCAACAACAACACGTGTGCCAAGGCTGGAATTGGGAACAGCCAACAGAAAGTCCCCTGCATGAGGACCTCTCAGTGCCAGAAGGCGGGCTCTACCCTTCCCCGACACACTCTGAAGCATTGTTGAGGCTATATTCACTACTGGACCATCCCTGTGTGACTGGAGTTGTTGGGAATGGGGTAGAGCGCAGGTCTAGTTTCAGAGCCTTTTAGATTATCCCAGATCAGGGTTCCGTGGACTCCAATCTTGTCCCTAAGATATCCAGGAAGAATCGCTGCTACAAGTTCACTGGATGCAACACACGAGGACAGGAAAGCAGGTAGCGCAATCTGTGATGATTTTCGGACACCAATGCCTCCTACTCTGACTGGAAGTGTAGCTTGGCTCCACTGCCCGTCTTCTAAAGTAAGGTTGAGCACTTTCGTAAAAATCTGCCTAAGGTTACTGTCGTATTCGTGCAGTATAGGGTTATCAAATGAAAGTGCACTTCTTAGGAAATATGTTAACCTGGGCAGACTTAAGCACATTGTGAGAAGGTACTATATGCATATTTATTCACATAGTACATAAATGTGCATGTCGAAAACAATACTAAAATATATAGATTAAATAAAGTCACCTCTGTGTAATATACAAAGGCGTGCTACCAAGAGCAGTGAAGAAAACAGACTAGTGCAGAACAAGCCTTTTTGGAGCTTTAAGCTATAACTTTAAGCTCCAAGCAAAGCAAAACATTGTCACAACGAGAGCTTGCTCAGCACCAGTGTCTTTATCGTGGATAATATTATTCTTTAAACAGACTGTGTGCATGAACATTGTGATGCTGCTCTATTTTAAATAACATGTAAATAGTGGGCCATTTAAATAGAGATTTTATGTAGACTAGAATACATTCTGGACCTTAGATCTCGCTGATCCTACAGTTCCTCCCAGCACAAGGGTGAATACAAAGACCTCAGTGTCATTTTAGGTGAAACTATTAATGATAGGAATAACAGAGTGCGCTGTTGTAGTCTTGTAATTTTTTGTATTATTATTTAGGACCGAAATTTTAAATATCTTGATTTCTGTGAATGTGTGAAATGTATATTTTTCATGGATATTCGTCTCTAAATAAGAATATAGATTGCCCTGATCAAGAGCCGGTAATGGACTCTTGATTCAACGAACTGAGCCTGATTTTCCTTGGATCGAATTTAAATATTTCTCATTCCCCAAAGCGCTGTATAATCCTTGGGGGTTTAGCGCTTCCTCATAAGTGTAATAATAATAAAAACAGTCCCCTTCCCTAGTATAGCAACACCAACTTACCATGTTCAAAGTTTCTATACTCCCGAATTAAGAGGCTCTCAGTAGCACACACCAACACACATGGGTACTCGTTCCTAAGAATGAAGAGATGGAAGTAGCGGCCGAGCACAGGCCGAGGGGGAAGTGTCATTTGTGCTTTCATCCCCCCACACTACATATCACTTCCTTTATCCACATGCAGTATACGTAAAAGCAAAGTCTTCATGAATACAACTGCTACATATATGTTAATATATGTAGCAGTTTGGGGATCATCACTCTCATGACCCTGGTTCCAGACCAAGCCTCTTAAAATGGATAGGACATATTACTGGACGATAAACTATGAAAAACAGCACAAGACAGTGAAAAGTATACTGAATGCAAATAGAAGTGCCTTAGATTTATCTACCATCTTAAATATTCCAGTAATAGAAAGGCAAAACCAGAGTGCAACACAATAGACATTTTTTACACTCTTCCTGGATTTTTGTTAAGTACATACCTATTTACTATCTTGCGCTGCCTTTTCCTGAGGAAATACATATTTTTTTTTGTTTGTTTTTTGTTTTTTACATATATTGTGTATAAAACACACGACAGCTTGTTGACGGTGGAGTCAGTAAGATTGTGTGCTGCGTTGGCAGTTAAATTGTGAACACTAATGGGCTCTAAACCTGCAGATTCCAGAGAGTGGGAACTTGTCAGTCTGTGAATATTTGCTTGTCTACTTTAAGGTAGCAACTTCTGTTGAATTGAGTGGTGGGTAGTTGACAATTTGGCTATTTTAACTGTTAAATGATAGTACTGGCTGTCGGTTGACGGACTGGGAGGTAGTTGTCAGATGAGAAGGGTGGTTATAACTCTACGAGAATTATGGTAGCTCCTCTAATTATGAGGATGGTGGTAGCTGTTTTCATGAGGATGGTGGCAGCAGCCACCATGAGAATTATGAGAGGTACATGTTGAAAGTAACAGGACAGTCAGAGGTTAATGTGAATCATCAACCTCATTTAATGAGGTTGTGGCCATCATGTTACCATCACCACTGTACAGAGACTGATACAAACGTAGTGGTGACTGCCAGAGATAGAGTAAGCGATATAATTATCAAAGCGATGTTGGCTGTCTTTAGTTCAGTGGGACTGACATTATCAATATGTTGCCCTCTGCACAAGTGAAAGTCGGAAGCTGACGTTACCAGGGCAGTGGGATCTGCTACCATTTGCATGACACAAGGGTGTCAGCCCTGGCTAGTATTGGTGGAAATGTCACTTTGTTACTCATATGAAAGTATATATATACAATGAGATTATTATCTCTGTGAATATACACCGAGAGCTCAGTTTTATCCCTATTTTAGATATAAGAGAATCACTCACATGTGGATCACAACTAACACAGAATATTAATGATCAGCACGTTGTCAGTTTTGATGTGATCTTCTAACTGATGTTCTAGCAGGGTTTATGTTTGCCAAACACATCACGCTTTAAAACCGGATTACTCATTTAAATAATAGTCTAGGAAAATGATAAAACAATGAAGTGTAAATGTATCCTATCTTTACTTGATGTACATCTTGTACAAAACATGAAGTTTTACATGAGAACAAATTGTGACGGACAAGGAAGGTAACTGTTAAGGCTTTCAAGGTGATCACCAGTGTTTCAGGGAAGAACAATGTAGTCGTACTCTAGAACACATCTCAATGCATGCACTAGTACACCAACTCACACTTGAAACATATCCTAAGTCCTCCACAAGATTAATTTTATATAGATACAAATATCACACCAAAATTTTTTAAAATTCCACACAAGAATAATGATATGCATACTTAACTAGCACACATAAAACCTATATCCATGCAAAATTTTGTGCAGACTCAACCAGTACTCAGACTCTACTACCAACATTAGATAAATAGTATGAGCTGTGTTCGTATGCGTTTATGTTTTATAGAGATGTGAGCAAAGCTTAGTATCCAAAGAGTCTAGCGATAGAAGGTCGACTGTCACTATGGTGGTAACTCAGCTCCATCTTCTAGGACGGCTTCCACAGCTCTCCTCCAGAGCTGCTCGTGACTAACAACATGACTGCTGTGCCCTCTCCTTCAGTCACCCGTGTCCAAACCTTACGAATTCTTCACCGCAGACGTTCTTACCTCTTTGACTTCTCTTATTCCCACTATTTCGTCCTCTTCCATTTCGTAAGTTTCTCCACCCACACAACCTTTTCCAGCTGGGCCTCCAACTCTTCCTCCTAAACCTCACTCACTCAAAATTTCACCAGTCAACAAAACTTCCTGCTAACTTGTTGTTCCTTAATGTTTAATTATCACTACCATCCCTGCATCTGTGACAGTTGTGAAAATCCAGCTGCCAGCATATATTTCCACTACTCCCTCTGTCCTCCATTCATGTGTTTGGTTACTAGAACCAGAATTACGTTACCCAGGCGGACTTCCTATCTCTGTCTATGTTGTATTACAATCACTCGACTCTTTTTTTTCAGGTGAGTTGAATAACATAAACGCACTTGTGCACAATGATATTCCTTATTCTCGGCTTTCAGTTCGTACTCCGCTTCATTTATACTGCAACCCGTGTCTGTTTAGACACTGTCTGCTCTCTGTATTTTTCCTCTTTAAACCCCTTATTTATCATCGCATCCAATTTCTGATTCCTTCCTTGCCTACACCATTATTTTTATTAGGTGATTTTAATGCCCATTATTTTTTCTGGCAAGAGTATCACTGTGACTCGTGGTGAGCAGTCTGAGGCTTTTATCGCCTCCCTCCATCTTCACATCTTGAACTGCAGTACTCTTACACATTTGTAAAGAATGCATTCGTACTCTCTCTTCTATAGATATCTCTGTGCGTTCTTACGCTCCAATAGAGCACCGGGATTTGGTCAGTAGTAAATGATCTTCATTACAATGATAATTTCCATCTTCTCCTTACTTGTTATTCTTATACCCGACCTTACTGCTTCCAATTGGCAATTTGATCTGGCAGATTCTGCATTTTATTCATGTCGTACCTCTTTTTCCTGATTTCCTACTGTTTCATCCTCTACAAACGAGTTTTTGCACCTCACTATCGCTTCTTCTCACTGCAGCATCAACTACAGTCCCCCGAACCTATAGTAAACAGTCAGAAATGTGTACCCTGGTGGTCTTCTGACTGCGCTCATGCTGAGTTTGAAACACGCTGCATGGGGCAGCTGCCATTACAATATAATTACAGACTTGTTCCTATTTTTTTGAATAGGTTAGAGCCTATTTAAAAGATAGTGTTATATAAGCGACAAAACATACTTATTGGCAAGCTAATGTGTCCACTGCCACAACCACAACCTTCATGTGAGCAATCTGGAAATAGGTGCAGGCGATGACTGGCGAGTACTCTCCGGATTCAGTGCCTATTCTTACTGTTGTTGTCGATTGGATTGCAGACCCCCTTGAAGTTGCCACAACAATTGGCCATCACTTTGTACGTGTATCTCAAAGGCTATGTCATTTCCCTTTCTTATCGCATTCCTTCACTACGATACTGGGTTGTAGTCGACTCCACTGGATTTTATGTTATAACCTGTCCTTCACATTTATCAAAATCGTATCAACGATATCCGAGTTCCAACCGGCAGCAGCTGTTCCTGATATCCTGGTGCATATGTTTGAACATTTACATCTTATGGCTCTTGTCGTTCTCTTACATCTTTTCATTCTTATTTGGTTCCAAGGGATTCTCCCTCTTAGTAAGTCAGGTGCTGCGAACCATGGTACCTCTCACTACAGACCCATCGTTCTCGCTAGTGCAGTTCGTAAGGTACTTAGAAACCCGAAATTCTTTTTCCTCTCATCTAACCGGTTTTTGTAGGGGCAGTAATATCATTGAACACTTAATTCATTGAGATATTTTTGTTAGCAATGCCTTCGCTGATAATCACTTAATTATTGCAGTTTTTTTTTATCTTGAAAATGCTTGACACTACCTGGCGTAGCAGCATTTTTTAGCCCAGGTCCATTCTTGGACATCGGCAGCAATTTTACAACTTTTCCTGAAGACTTCCAATCAAGTCCGGGTAAATAATAGCACCCCCTCCCCTTTCATCTTTTTCACGACATTGTCCAGGCTGTGCTAATAACACTACTCTCTTCCTCCTTACTATTAATGATATTGGCCCTGTTCTCCCTTCCAGTGTTTGGTTATCTCTATTTGATGACGATTTTCCTATTCCTTGTGCAGGCGTAGTCTCTCAGCTTGAAGTGGCCTATCTCCAGTAAGCTATTAATTACGCTTCCAATTGGGCCACCTTTCATAAGTTTAATTAAGTTTTCTCTTGCTAAAACACACCAGATAACTTTCCTATGCAGTTCCCTGAACAATATACGGTCAATATTCTCAGACTTTTGTTTGATCGTCGATGTCCTGGTAGCTTCGCTTAGCCTCCCTAACAGCTGCTTGTTATAGCCTGTACCTCTATCCCATCTTTCTCGGGGAGCTGAAAGAAAAACCTTTCATTTTTATTCAGTCCCTAACTAAACTAGACAACGGAGAGCAGTTATATTCTTCATCCTCCCTGCTATTTTTCCCATATATGATCCCATTCATCATTAAGAGTTACATTTTAATCTCGGGACTTTTTGATCTTGTTCAGTCTAGCACCTATATACGGAGGCCAGCGCCCAGTGTTTACAGGATCAACACTATGCGCGTTGTCTCCATTATTTATAGAATGCTAACGTCGCTCCCGTTTATTAAGCCTCATTCCTCTCCGTAATCATTATCTAATGACACCCCATTAATTTACCTCCCCTATAAGCTCACCCTATATCTTGCTTTTCCCTTCCCTCCTCCTTAAGAAGTTCCGACAATTCATATTTGCTTCTTCCCACTTCCATGTTCAAAAACCAATCTGCTTCCAATCTTACACTTACTCTTTCTTTAAAACTTCCAATCTCATTCTCATGTTGTAACAGTAAACATCGATTATTCTAAATATCTCGGTGGTGTTGGGTATGCAACAGTATTTCCAGGAAGAATAATCCAAGGTTATTTATTTGAATCTTTCATTATCTTCACAGTAGTTATATTAACAATTTTCACGTCTATTATACACACTGTGACCATATCCGCATCGTTCTTCGTAGCTGTTATATATTCGTACATGTCGATACAAGTTATCCAGAAATTCGAATCTCCGCCTCTCATCGTCGTTTACATGCAAATTTGGTTATGTCGCATTTTTAATGAACACAAAGAATCCATTTTTTTTGCTGGGTTCCTAAATATGCTGATGTTCAAGGAACTATTTTTTCAGTGATTTATCAACAGCTCAACAACAAACTTTTGAAAAAAAGCCTAAACATGGCTACTACAATATCGCTCAGGCAATTTACATTGTAGATTGCTCCATAAATGTGTTTATCTACGTTTACAGGTTATAGATCTACTTAAGCTTTTAAATTAATTCACATGATATTCAAATTTAGGAACACGTTGTTTCCAAATAATATTTCCAGTACTTTACACATGATTACCAAACTTATACTTAATTTCTATTTTTAAAAGTGCTCTCTATGGCTACATTATCAGCTTTTTCGTGTAGGAATGTCACTGTGAAATTGTGAATATTTATGACAAAGTTATATACACTAATAGTTATGTGTACCTCAAGTGTGTATTTACGAAGAGTTTACTTTAATCCATATTATAGGTTGGTGGTGTACAGATTATATGCAATTTTAATGTCTCTTGAGCAGTCAATTGGCTTTAAACCTAACAAAACAATCAATTAGGTCGTTTATTATGTATACTCGTCTTCAATGAGCATGTAAATCATTATTTGAGTATAGCGCATGCAATAATGGCAAAATAATTCATGATTATGGAATGAGCTTGTGGTATTCATTTCCTAGGGACTATGTATCTTATTACAATATTACAGGATCATGCACCTAAGTAATATGATTAGATCTTATTCAATGAGAGTGTGACTGATATAATTCCGAAAGGTAAGTGACCTTCGGTGATGGGTTCTGAATCAGTAATCCGATAAATGTCTTTGGAATATAAGAATAAAAGAGCACTGAAGTAGGTGTGGTGATCCATGCTTGGCTGATCCATTTCAAACTCAATTATTCTAATTAATATATTTAACCTATTTTTGTTTTTGAAGCTACCCATTTTTTTTTTAACTTCAGTGACGCAACTCGACAGTTAGTTCCACTTAACAACTCTGCTGCAGAAACACACAATTTTCCAATATCGTTTCTAAATCTGAATGTATTTAACTTGAATTTATTGATTCCAGGTCCAGTGTCGATATGTTAGGTACCATAATTATATCTCCTTTTGTTATACCGCATTTTCACCACTCTCACTTTTATGCCTCTGTTATATCTCCCTTCATTCTACACTTTCAAAAGAGTGCAGATATTTAACTCTACGTAGGATTGATTACTTATTCAGAGGAATATTTTTGTTATCCTTCCCTCTCTGCTTATCAACATGTTTATATCCATTCCGCAGCATGGAGACTAGACCTTGCTTAACATTATCTTTGCCATGGCCTATTAAATTACAAAGAAAAACGGTTCCGTGCCTCTAAGAGTGCTGGCGTCCTTCACCTGAGTTAAGATGACAGCAGCAGAAAGCTACATCAGATCACCTCCAGATAATCGCTAATTGACAGGACCATACGCTGCTACACGTGCTACTGTGACCTGCGCCACTCCTCGCCATTCTTGATACTCTTGACACCCACCCTCGTCTCTTAGAGATTATCTGGGCCGCGACCACCAACAGTCGGGCTGGTCAAGGAGGTTGCCATTACCAACTCAATGATGACCCTGGAGGGGGAGTAGGTGAAGGGGTGTGGGGTGAGGAAGGGTGTTTCGTATGTGAAGGGGTGTGTGGGGTGAAGAGGGTGTGTTAGGTGAGGGACAGAGTGTTGGGTGAGGTTGTATGGGATGAGGGGTGATGGGGTGCGGGGTAACAAGGGGTGTAATGGGTGAGGGAGTGGGTGGAGTGTGAAGGAGGGTGTTTGGGGTGAGAGAGGGTGTGTGGAGTGAGGGAGGGTTAGTGGGGTGAGGGATGGGTGGGGTGAAGGATGGTGTTTGGAGTGAGAGGGTTTGGGGTGAGGGAGCGAAGAGTGAGAGAAGGGAGGGGGTGGGGTGTGTGGGGTGAGGGAGGGGGTGAGGGAAAAGGTGTGGGGTGAGGGAGGGGGTGTGGGGTGAGGGAGCGAGTGTGGGGAGATGGAGAGTGGTAGACGACTTCAATTATATAACTGTAAATATTTTATGTTGATACTAGTTAATTAATATACACGCTGCTTCACTTGTAATCCTCAACATAAAAAGTGTGTGCACCCGTGCGTGCGTGTGCGCGCGTGCGTATGTGCACGTGCGTGTGTGCGAGTGCGCGTGCGTGCGTGCGTGCTTGCCAGCGAGCGAGCAAAAAGGAGACAGGTCTTTAAATTCAAGCTACAGAGCAATTAGCCTAACTTCCATTGTGGGAAAATTGATGGAGTCAATAATTGCCGAGGATATTCGAAGTCACCTTTTTACAAAGTCACGGTTTTCCTGCCATACGAATTTGCTAACTTTTTTTACTATAGTATTTGAAGAGGTAGATCATGGTAATGAATATGATATTGTGTATATGGACTTGAGTAAGACTTTCGATAGAGTTTCACATCGGAGACTGTTGAGGAAAGTAGAGGCACACAGAAGAGAATTTTTTTTTTCCAGGATTAAGGTGTGGTTGAGAGGCAATAGAAAGTTTGCATAAATGGGGAGAAATCAGTGAGGACACGTCACAAACGGTGTTCCACAATGGTCAGTGTTGGGCCCTTTGTTGTTTACAATTTACATAAACGACATAGGTGTGGGAATAAATAGCGACATAAGCAAGTTTGCAGACGACACCAAAATATGCCGTCGAGTTAATTCTGACGAGGACACTAGTGCGCTACAGGAAGATCTGAATATCGTTGGTTAAACCTTATTAGATTATGCTGCACAGTTCTGGCTACCATTTTACGGAATGGATGACAAAGTTGATCCAATGTATCAGAAATCTTTCCTAAGAGGATTAACTAAGGGCCCTGAATCTGCACTCTCTCGAAAGGCGTAGAATTAGAGGGGATATGACTGAGATGTATAAATGTAAAACAGGAATAAATAAAGGGGATAAAAATAAAGTACTAAAAATATTTTTCCATGACAGGACTAGCAACACTGTGTAAAAGTTGAAAAATTTTGATTGAGAAAGGTTATAGGATATAACTGCTATGGTAATAGACTTGTGGATGAATGGAACAAACTCCTGAGTAAAGTCATTGAAGCTAAAACCTTGTGTTGTTTTAAAAATAGGTTAGACATGAGTGGGTGTGGGTGGGTGTGGGTTCAGCTTGACTAGCTTCGGCCAGTAGGCTTGCAGCAGTTCTTTCTTTATATGTATTTGAAATGTATCCCTCAAACCTCATGTACTGTATATGCCGCCTCTACCGCCATTGTATCTTTTTCAGTCTTGTGCACCATATTATGTAATAAAATATACCTCTTGATAAAAAAAATATTGAAATATGAGATGGTAGGGGAAGTGGAATATTCAAATACCTTCATGAAGGAATCGAAATATTTTTCTCAAAACCTTGTTATCTGCTTCTCAGAGGCTATGGGTCCCACAATTTGCACTAGAGGTGGACCCCCTCATATATATGTCGTGCCGACTAGGTAAAACTTACGATTCTGGTTTAAATAGGGAAGCTCTTCTTGCCTAATAAGGCAAGTGAAAATTTGTGTATTGAATAATTTCGCAAGAACCATTTTGAACCTAACCAAAAAAAATCTTTCATTGTGTTTGTTTATTATTAAATTATTGTAAACTTTTCAAAAATATATTTGGTTGGCTTAGGCTAAATTAAATTGCGTAAGTTATAATAAGGTTAGTAAGTTTTCTAAGGTTCTTTTGGTACAAATTATTAATTTTTACATTAACATAAATGAAAAAATATGTCTTTAAGCGTACAAGAGAAAATTTTAGAAAGGACATGCTTTTAAATGAGTTTTTGCTAAGTGACCAGTTTTACCTATTCGGCACGGCATATACTATGGAATAATCGTGTAGAAGCCGATCTGTTATCTTATCTCGAAGAAGAATTAGGTGAATTTTCCATGACATTCGATAAGAACACTATTACTGAGTTAAGTTTTGTGTAGTTGATTGCAAGTTTGAGTTTGAAGGGAATTATGCTCAAAGGCAGGGAATGGCAATGGAAAATCCATCGTCTTCCCTATTAAGCAATCTGAATATGGAGTTTTTCGAGGCTGGGCTGCTGAAAGACATCCTACCCTGTAAAGCTAAATGGTTCAGATGTATGAATGACATTGTGTCTTTGGAAGAATGATATGAATCTGGATTCTTTTTTACCCAGACTTAACTCGGTGGCCCCTTTTATTAAATTCACCGTGGAGAAAAAGGTAGAATCTAGTCTTCTCTTCTTACATGTTTCGATACATTGGGTTGATAGAAATGATATGGACATTAACTCTGTGAAACACTGCTAAAATTTGAGAGCAGTCGGATGAGGCACTGTAAAGATATCTTGAATAGGCTCCTTGTCAGCCAAAAAAAAAAAAAGAACTGAATATTACATTGTGAAGATATCGATATATATTGCTTTATAATGAATATGACCTTTTAACACATGAGGTTCGCTCAACATTACCACACACTATTTTCGAATGTCAGATACTGCCCCCCCCCCAAAAAAAAAAAAAACGGAGATTGCTACTCTCAGACATTGAATCCAAATGTCAGATACTATAAGAGAAACAACAGCAGAGGTTGCTAGCCTCAGTTGTAGAGTGCAAATGTCATGTATTGCAAGAGAAAGAAAACCAGAGAGTGCTAGTCTCACAGTCGTGGAAAGCAAATGTCAGTTGCTGTCGAGAAACAACAGCAGAGGGCGTTAGTCTCACAGTCGTGGGATGCAAATGTCTGTTGCTGCAAGAGAAACAGAACAGCCAGTGGTATATGTCTCTCAGTCATTGAGAGAAAATCAATAACAGTCTTTTTGAAAATCACAACTGTCATTCTACTACGGCAGTGAATATGCTAGAATGTAAGACAGAAATTAGTGTCTGAAATAAGGATACATGGAGATGGAAAAAAATGTGTGTTATAGTCTTGAAACTGAATTATGCGTCGTTTAAATGTGTAAAGAATGAAAAGATACAATACCGTAGCTGAAATAATACACAACCAGCCTACAGGACAAACTTACGACTAGTCAGTGGTCCAGTTTAGGACCGTAACGTCGTCATAAGTTTGTCTCCTACGTGAGGGTTATCTGTATATTAAATGTGTAGATGTCTTTGTAATCAAACAAGGAAAATATGAAAAGCTGAATATTATGTTGAAAAATTTCAAGAATATATTTCATAATATGCATGGATGGAAAAAAATGAAAATGACGGTACTCAAGATTTGGTGTTCTTTTTATTAACTTTAACTGAAGAAATAAGTTATATACTTAAATAATATATTATACTTCATATGAACAATGTGAAAATTGTTTCCTAGGAGCCTCGGAGAAGACACAAACCTGAACCTTTATAATAAAATGTAGAGAAATATGACTACGGTGCTCATCACCTAAACCTAGGTTGAGGCACTAATTACTTCGTCTTTTGTTCATACTTCTACAGTATTCACATTATGTACTTGTATTGATAAAGCCACTGAATGGTGAATCGTCTATAAATTAAAGAGGCCCAGATATTGCACATGTCTAATTATTCATGTTGTAAGAAAGGATGAAAAAATAAACACAAATGCAGTTTAATGTGATTATTGACTACGTTTCGCCCACACACTGGGGTTTATCAAATCAGTGACAGATCTAGCTTGGTAAACAAGTACAGGTAGGCTCGCCAGGACGGGTCATGGCCCGGGTCTTCTCCATGTGATGACCCGGCACCTGGGTAAAGAATATACATGAATATGTATAGGGTGGAGGAGTGTCAGGTGGAGAATGATGGGTAGGATGGATCTTGAGATACACCTGCACGGGACGGGCAGGTGTGTATGTTGTTATGTAGGATAACGATGAAGAAGTTTCCTGGCAAGAAGTATAAGAAAGTTGACAGAGGTTACAATGTATTTTACTTTAATTCCCATTGCTGCAATTATTTATAAATTAAAAAAAAAAGAAACTAAATGCGAAGAGAAACTACGCAACAAAAACACACGAAAATGAGCACTGAATCCCAGTCATGCAAACAGGTGATCCAGTAGCAGTGAAAAATTCTCTTCAACATGAAGACATATCAGATGCTGATATGTCACAGCAAATGTTGTGAAGCAAGAATTGAAGCTGTAGAAATGACTCCAAACGTCAGGAAACTATTCATCGAATGAGATGGCTCTCCCTGTTGTGAAAACTCTGGGTGAAGAAGACATGATGACAAGTGATGATGTCTCTCCTAGAACTTATGTTGTCGCAAATGTTGAAGAGTAGTTAGTTGTGATATTTAAGAAGCATACTGACGTAAAAACGTCAGGTATGCACAGAAGCGCCCACACCAAAGATGAGGCTTGTAGTTTTATGCTCAGCTGGGTTGGCTGGTAAGGAAGAACTGAGCAGGAATTCACAGAGCCACTGCTTGTGATTTAGTAGCCTTTCTAATTCCTCCCAGCTAAGTGGACCCAATCTTATCATATGGACTAAGGGGGAAAACCCGGGAAATACCATAAAGCCCAATGAATCCCACTAATATTAGTCTCAGAGTCTGTACATAAATAAGCGTGACGTAAAAAAATGCTTAAAGTTAACAATAGAAAACATTCATAAGATCAAAACAAGTAACAGCTGCAAATGAAATGATAAAACAACAAAAATACCCAGTAATTCAGATTGACTGGTGAATCACCGGAGATCAACTTCCGCAAGGATCTTTTCTTTCTCAGGCTCCCAAAGAAGAGCTACTAGCTGCTGCCTGGGCGGACGTCCTAGGCAGGGAAACGGCAGGTCTTCTCGAATGTCTTAGGTCCTGTCACAGCGGTAAGTTCGCGAGGGCAGCTGCAGTGACGTGAGCAAGGTCTCAACTTGCCAGGTGCTCTACTGGAGGTGTAGCAGCCTTCTACAGCAACAGCCGTGGGAGAAAATGGGCACGCAGCCACCTTGATACATCACAGCTGAATCAAATTTCTTCCTTGGGTTGCCTTCATGGCAGGTTTCTTCATAAGGCGACTCAGCCTCGATCCCCGCCCACACGGGACTCGAAGAGACGGGCGGGAGGTGTATAAGGGCTCAGGTTCATGATGGCTTTGGCATTTCACCCCAACAAAAGCTAGGTTCCACAGGAGCCTCTCCCGAGCGCCGAAGACACTCAGAAAGTCGTAGGAGTTGCAATTGTCTCCACCGCTCTCGAAGGAATTAGCAGTCAGAGAAAGAAGAATCAAAAGAGCCTAAGAAGCCCCTAACTACCACATATACCAAAAGTCACCAGGGTAGTTCCTGGGGTAGCCGAAAGGTGGTGCTAAAGTAACCATACCCCTGCAAACAATCTACTCCCAACGGTGGCCAGCGCAGTATGACCCTTTCGAATTTAGCGCTTAAATTAATTATAATAATACATCCATAAGGAAACTGCCCACACCACAGACATTTCTGCATTTATTTTGTAATTAATATAATGAAAGGATTTTTTTCCACCCAAAGTCAACTGTGTCGATTTAAGTAGCTCGTGCTTCTCCAAAAAATTAGCAACTTGACAGCTTTGTACCCTCTTAAATACTTCTTTTTTATGTGGTATGTTAATACTACTTATCTGTAATTTCTGGTTATTGCTTTGTCGAGAATTTATAAGATTTAGATTTTGCTGCCGATACTGCTAATTTATTGCGCACCCCATTTCCATTCTGTAGACGATAGCGCAAAAGCATAAGGTTGCACAAGAATTAGGCCCCAAAAGGGTTAACAGGAGCACATGATATATGTCTACAAATTATGTCTTATCTGTTGCTAATCAATTTTAGGATATTTGCTTCATATGTCTATTATCATATTTTCATTAATTTGATTGCTTGAAATATCACATAAGTTATTATGCTGTCTCCATATTCCTTAGTAAAGCTGGTCACACATATTGTATTCAGTTTAATCCTGTTTGTTTTTTCATATTGCCAAAAGAACTTGTAGAGAAACCTTATTCTGGCTACTACAGCATCAGTTATTGTGAACGGTATATCTACTCAGGTTCATTTCTTTCCTCTCTCGTAGTATTATTACTAATGTTAGGTATGGATATACCCAAGCCTTATTCTACATTTTCCTTCAGAGTACTGTCACTAATTTAACGTTATCATGTAAGAATAATTCAGTGAATGATGGAATCCATAAGAATTGTAAATTAATTAATTTTTTTTATCTAATTTTTTATATAGCAATACTGGGTTTCTCCGTTGATCATGTTGATAATCAATATGTGATTCAAGCGTCTTTAGAGATAAATAATAGGTGGAGAATAAGTAGGTGCAGTACCGCGAATCAAACTACGTATACACAAATAACCCGCACATACGAGAATAAAACTTATGACAATGTTTCGGTCTGACTTGAACCGTAACAGGTCCGAGTTTCACCGAAACTTCGTCATAAGTTTCATTCTATGTGCAGGAGTCTAGCTTAGTGTAATAAGTTAGTTTTAGTGCTATTAGAATGGTAATCATTTCAGTTCGCAGAGTAGCAACATGTTACTGTCGCTCTTATCTATGGAGGTGTCAACAGCAGCAGATGCAGCTGTGCTAGTAGATTCCTGCTTAGATCCATCACTGTATATAATTTGTGATTTATTATGGACAATTAAGCGAGAAATTTCTTCTTGAGTTTGTGTCTTTGCAAGTGATTTAGGGAACGGATTACTAGTGATGAGTCTCTTGTGAGGAACCTGGATTATGTCTCTTACTAGAGATATTATGCAATTCTTTATAATTTCAGGAGTGCAGGAAACGGGTCTTGATGCTGCTTGGCCATACTGCTAATTTCATTTTTGAAATCTGTGGAATATTTGTGTGTAAATCAAGGAAAAAATTATATAGTGGGGAGTATTTATGAAAAAAAATATGAAACTGCTCTAGTCGCATGAGTAGACTGGATTGCTAAATATGGTGTGATACTAGTCTTTCAGAATTTCACTCATCTCTTTGTCGCCCTTCGTTTGTGAGTTTCTTTTAAGTATACGGTAAATACTGGAAGAGGTTTATTATTTGGTTTTCCACATCTGAACATTAATTTTTTTTTTTCATGCGTTTTTATTTATTGCATGTTTCTACTCTATATACATGATGATTTTTCCTGAATATAGAATTTCTGATTAATTCTTGTTTATTTTTACCTAATAAATTCTTTAATTTTTGACGTTAATTTTACGTGGCCACTCCCTTCTTCATCACTCCGGTCCAACATGTCATCCCACCCCCAGCACCCACACAAACATCTCACACCTTTCCCCAACACCCACATCAGCACCAACCACATCATCATCTCATCTCCTCAACCACCCACACCATCATATCACCTCCATCACCGACCATCCAGTATCTCATCTCATCTTCATCACCTACACAAATACTGCACCAATATCACACCAGCATCACTCTCCCTCCTTCATCATCCGCATCATTTCACGCCACTCCAATTATATACAATCATACCAACACCAGCAGAATCATCACCCACATCAACACCAGCACAACAGCCACATTAACATTACTCACACCAACATTTCTCATACCTCCTTCACTGGCGTTAACTACATGTGCATGATAGCCAAAGAATGTTGGCGATCTTGACACCAGACCAAAATTACCCATCGGACTCACATGACTGGCAAAGTGCGACTCCTCACGTCACTGAAGTCATAGAAGTTGCTGTTGCCAGCTTCACATGACTGTCTAATATATCCTCACGAAAGTAAAAACATTACCCGGCTCAGAATATCCTTGTTCATTTACACATGTTTATTACACTTGTGTGTGCTTCTTGCCATATACAACAAATGAAATATTACTATATCATACAATGTGATATATTATTCGGAAGCCTCAAAGGAACACCTCTAAGTAGTTGTCTGATTTTTTCCTCCATGGCTTTCGTTTATAACTTGAGAACGGCTTAACTGATCTTTAAAATTTTTAGGGAGAGTGATGCAGCTATTAGCATATACAGCTGGTCTCTAATCAGTTCTGTTTTGATCTTTCTCAATTTTGATTGCCTTGAAATAACTGGAGAAAATCTATTCTGATAGGTTTCAAACTTTCAACACTGTTTATGATTGTTACTGGAGTGTGTAGAGGCCAATTTGCCAGTTTTATTTTAAAACAGTGGGGGTCTACCCAACTGGAGTGTACCTGTAGTGTACTCCGAGGGCCATTGCTAACTGCGGCCCGGTCCCCGTGAGCGTGATCGCGAGCTGAACTTGGGACATCTCGCACCCCTAAGCGAGAATCTTAAATGTACTTCGTATGAAGAGCTTGTATGGTTAATGGCTGATGGATTTTATGAGAGGAATGATACTGAGTTTAGACTTTGTTGATGTAAATTTCCTGATTTAATAATTGTTAATTACTATAAATTGTTGAATTCCAAACGTTTAGTCCAGGAGCATTTTGATCTAAGAAATTTTTAAATTGTTACTGGGCTGCATAGGTCCTAACTTGCCAATGTTATCTGAATAACCGAAAATGATCTGATTGGTTTCTAACTTCTGCCACTTGTGTATATAAAAAGAGGAAGGCTTGCATTTATCTTTGGCTTTGTGGATAATTATTAGTAAATTTAATGATTTAGTTAATGATTTTGCATTGTTGAATTCTCTCCCTTAGCTGGTAAATGCCTTTTCAAACATTCAGCTTCAATTTGTTTATTTTATTAGTGGAGTTTTTGGAATGCAATTCCCCTTCTGGAGCACTAAGAAATTAGGCTGTTGAGCTGCAAAAAATTTATGATGACGTTTTGGTCGAAGCGAAACATTGTCATCAGTTTCTTCATCATGTTAATATTTAACGAAAGGAGGTGTATCAATAACGATCACGTGACAGTATTGTAATCTTTAGTTATTTTTTTCCAGATAAACTTGAGTTCTTCACAGAGAACCTGCTTAAGCAATCCCAATGCATTTCGCTACATTTATGGCGATTACTCTTTTCAGAAACAAAGAAAATGCGTCACAGATTTTGTAAAACAAGCTGATCTTGTTTATTCTGGAGTGGAGCTTGGAGAACAAGACAAGTCTTGGGCTCCCCATATGGTTGGCAAAAGCTTTGTAGAATGCTTACGACAGTGGAAAAATAGACAAATGGAAAGTTTAAACTTCGGCGCGCCTATGGGGTGGAGTGGGCAGAAAAACTACCACGACGATTGTTATTTCTGTATGATGAATGTGAAAGATTTCAATCGATACAAGAAAGTCAAGTGGGAATATCCCGATTTGGAGTCAACAAGGAGACATGTTCCACACAGTGAAGACGTTACCATACCAGTGTTTACAACACTATCTGACCTGTTGTCAGATGTTGAAGAAACTCAGGGTTTAGGATATAACACAGGTGATAGCAGTGGAAGTGAATATAAAGAAAACATTTCAGCGCCCCAGCAGTTCCTCCCAGGAAGAACTCGGTTATCTGAAACGCGACGTCAGTCTATCAAAGTAAGCATCTGAACTTCTGGCGTCCAGAAAACTGTCTACAATAAGAAGCTGAAATAACAGTTTATTGGACAAGAGAAGTTGAACTCCTTCCTTACTTCAGCCAAGTTGAAGAACTTGTATACCACAAATTATCCTTGAACTTCTTTGAATGAGACTTGAATATCGACCAGGAGAATAGCGGCTGTTTATAGACAGTTCCACTAGAAGCTTGAAATGTGTCTTATTGCACAGTGATAACTAATAGGCATCTCTTCCAATTGTTCATTCAACAAAACTGCTATATGCAGTAATTAGTAGTATATGAATTATCTTACTAGGTTAATCTGTCATTATATAGAATGAAGTACTAATATGTATTCCATGATTTGACTTTTGCATGATCTAAAATAAGTTCAATGCGATTTGTAAGTTAGCCTCTCCTAATTAATATGTTTTTCAATGGGATACCAATTTTATCCAAAACTAGAGCCAATCAAACAAAATCGATAACATATTCGGAATCAACACCAGAAACTTACTCTAAAATCAGTGTAATGAAAATGAATATTGACCAGTGAATTATTTATGTACCGTGCCGAGGTCTGCCGTGTGTCCATGCATGGGAGAATAACTCGTATAAGTCTAATGACTTCTGTTATATAAACGTGAGCATAAATCTTCCTTACAAACCAGCCTCATAGACACACTCAACACTGGCATTTCTTAGTCTCAAAACTCTATGTGAATCGCCGGCCGAGAATTGCTGAAGAATTTACGTTATTGAACATTAAAATGCTATAAAATACCAACAGATTGTTAGGTAAGACACACATGCAACAGTTAGGTATTTTTATTTCGAAACGTTTCGCCTACACAGTAGGCTTCATCAGTCGAGTACAGAAAAGTTGATAGAAGCAGAAGAGACTTGAAGACGATGTAATCAGTCCATCACCCTTAAAGTTTTGAGGTGGTCAGTCCCTCAGTCTGGAGAAGAGCATTGTTCCAAAGTTTGAAACAATATGGAGTTGAAGTGACAGGATGGAGCCTTATATAGCGCCAGGAGGTGAGACGTAGGTCAGTAGAACGCAGATGTTCTCACTAGTTGCATATGTGTCTTACCTAACAATCTGTCGGTATTTTATACCATTTTAATGTTCAATCTGTCAGACACTGCAACACAAGGGTATCTTGGTACAGACCTGAAATTAACTTCGACTACCTCTACTAGTGAGAACGGCTGGATTTGAGAGGGACCTGACCTTCCAACATCTGCGTTCTACTAGTGACCTACGTCTCACCTCCTGGCGCTATATAAGGCTCCATCCTGTCACTTCAACTCCATATTGTTTCAAACTTTGGAACAATGCTCTTCTCCAGACTGAGGGACTGACCACCTCAAAACTTTAAGGGTGATGGACTGATTACATCGTCTTCAAGTCTCTTCTGCTTCTATCAACTTTTCTGTACTCGACTGAAGAAGCCTACTGTGTAGGCTAAACGTTTCGAAATAAAGATACCTAACTGTTGCATGTGTCTTACCTAACAATTTACGTTATGTTTGACCAAGTTCAGCTTCAGTCTTGTTTTATTAAACACACATGTATACATATGCACACAGTTACATTCACATATGCATAAGCATATATACACGTACTCTGCAAATACGTTTGTATACCTCCAAGCATACATACATATACACATGTTATCTGATACCAATAAGCAGTGGAAAACTACACAAAATGCAATCACTGTATGATATGTTCAGGGAAAATGACTCGGTCCTGGGGCCGAGATCTCGGTGGCCGACATCTTTCTCAATGTGTTTTATTCATCAATTTATAAGCATTATATTACTTTGATCGTACGTAAAGGTATCCCTTTTAGGCACTGGTATTTTCTCAGTGACTAAATTGATTATTAGAATTCAAACCAGTTTGTGATGTTGTGGACAGTGGCTACATAACTGGCGGGTACTGAGACTACAGAACTTAACACATCTCATTTGTATAAAGTGCACTTAATCTCGACATTTATAATAGTGTTCTTGGAAGCAGTTCAGGCCTTGCATGCAGTTAATTTAACCTTAGTAAAGACCTTATCTACAAGCGCACTCGTGTGAACACGAGTTCTCCAAGATCAGAAATTGGCGCGGTATAAAAAAAAACACTTTTAAATAATGGCTTGATACTAGTTAGGATACACCTGAATGAGCGGGTGTACAGGTTTAACCAGTAGCTGGGAAGGCCAAATATATTCCAGTAGCTGATTACCTGTTTTCTAGCAAGAGCTCAACGTAGGTTTGATTAAGGATTATAGGTTTCGTTCATGGAACCCACCTGTCGAATGCACTATTCTCAAAATTTAACCATATCCAGTTGTATGAGTAAAAGACGTTACGTATATGTAAATAATAATTAGTGTCTGAGGAAGCAGAACCGGCAGCTGGAGCAATAAACAGACGATGTGAATATGCTGTGATATCCAAGAATGTATATAATAAGGGTGTTCAGATACCACTGTAACAGTGACACATGTGATACCAATAGGCATCAATAATGAAGATTTTTTCGGATACAGCAAGTGGACTAGGCTAATAATATCTAAGAACATTAATAATAAGAATATTCTGATAATACTTGAATTGTTGCGCTTCGTTCAGTAAGATGCAATATTTTCGAAAGAGATAGCATTATCATAATATCGATATTTAATAGCAATAACGACCAAGTGAATCGTGGCTCGGTTGGTAAATTATACAGCTCACATTATGAGTGTCCGTGGTTCGGACCCTGGCATGCGTGGAAACGCTGTATTTGTTTCTTTACATCTGCTGTCCCTCTTCATCTAGCATTAAGTACGTACCAGGGTGTTAGTCAGTTGTTGTGAGTGGCATCCTGGGAGTGTGGGGTAGTATGCCTTAGATAGCGCTGGACTTGAAAATAAACTGAGGTAGGATAACAGCTGCTAGCTTATAAAATGAATGTGTAAGCATAAGCTGAACTCAAGAACATTTTATATTCAAAATCCAAAGTTAATGTTTTATTAATGGTATACAGCATAATAAGTATGCATTGTAAAGAAAGACGAAAACAGTAGCATTATTATTTTCATTATATTCATGGGGAAAATGTTAAACCTGTAAGAGTCGTATAGCGCCTAGGGAACAGAAAATAGCTGGGTTTGTTCTAAGAAATGGGAGGATAGCTCCTATTTCTTCAATCAGCTGCAGACACATAAGTTAATAAACGGGTTTTCCACAAATTAGAAACCTGAGGATGGCTCTGCAGACTTCATATGTGATCAAACACAATATCTGAACACGTGATTGCTTTCTTAAATATTACCTTGAATGAGGGAATAGATGTGACTCGATGCCTATGAACGGTTCTTGATCCAAATAACTGGAGTAAACCTTCCTCCCATATTATGAAACCTGATTTCTTATTTCCCAGGAGCTATATGACCCTACGGATTTAGCACATCCCACTGAAAATTATAATTCTTAAATATTTGTGCACGTGTATCTAAGTGTACAGATATAAGACGCATCTTGAGCTTCATTTTTCCACAACTCATGATTTTAATCACAGAAGCCCAAGTTTACGACCGTCGTTTATTAAGTCTAGCCAGACAGTGTAAGCAGAAAAAATCCTCAGATGTTAATTACGTGCGATATACTTAAGAGCATAAGCATGTTGTTCTCAGCTTGTTACGTCTCCCACTCGGCAACTCCGTCATCGCTCAGCAGTAGTGTTCAGCCACACTATAAATATGTATAGAGATGCCATGTCTTAGAAGAAATATTTTGTATTGCTACTTAACTACGAAAACCTTTCATATATCATGGGATGTTATTGTAATGATCTGTCAGAGAATAATGATTTATATATTTCTCTTAAGCAATATAGATTTGTTTTTCCATTTGCCACCTTAATGACTGTTTATTCACAACAACTGAATTTTTTGCCATCCTAATGGCATTGAAGGTAACTTATGACAAGCGAGTTTGAGTTCTAAATCATGATTGTTTATGATATTGCTCAGTGCATTTAATTCGCATACAGCAACATGCTCAATCGAGAGTCAAGGTATTGATATTGTCGAATTAAGAAGAAAAAAGAATTATTGCTCATTTTTTATGGATTCCCTCTTTCAATGAATTACACCCACATGATACTGATGATATATTAGCAAGAGAAAGTACTTTGACGGAATAAGTTTACTATAACTATGTTAGTGTGTCAGGCATTCGAAACAGCACTAGACAGAGAAGCTAATTTATCTAAATGCCACAGGAATGCAGTTAGACGCCTGACTAGATGTATAACCCACTATCCTCACAAAGTTATGATCAAGTATCCATAATTTGTATGTGTTAGGTGAAGTAAAAATTATATATTTATATCGAAATGTACTCCTGTTTGGCCTTTAGGGGTCTTGCTCCAAGGTCTTGTTTTATATTTGTCCTCTCAGTCGCTACCGTTCACAGGATGGATATGGGATACACAATAAAATAACCACTTTGACAGCCAAACTTAGTGTATCTATAAGCTATAAGTATAATAATCTCTTATATATATATTTATATATATATATATATATATATATATATATATATATATATATATATATTTATATATATATATATATAATATATATATATATATATATATATATATATAGAGAGAGAGAGAGAGAGAGAGAGAGAGAGGGGGGGGGTGGAAAGGACAAGGAAAGGTGCACGGGTATCAATCCCTTCAAAGATGCGGGGAGGGTGGGTTTAGAGTCTTGATGTTAAAATATCTTTGTTCCAACGAATTTGAGCTTCCCTCTTCTTCAAATTAATCCTGATAACACCTTATTCCTCAGAAGCTGTATACATAATACGGGCTTATTAATTCCCATGATAATAATAAAACTAATGGTAAATTAAAAATAATAATAATATAATGTTGGTCAGGGCCTCACGCACTAATGCACTGAGGCAATGTAAACAATAAGCTATTATATCTTATGTTTAGGATTTGCCTTCCAAAAACAGAGGATACATTTACAGCATTCCTGTACAGAAATAGGGCAAACGTACCCTATTCCTGTGCCCCTCTTGAAAGGGGGCTCTTTGACACGGCGAAGAGGCTCTTGGTTTAAGGAATTAAACCCTTTGGTCCCCTTCCTCTGACCGAACCTAAGTACCTCCCAATCCTCCCTTCCCTATTTCATCCTCCCCATCCCCCCTTTTTTCACCTTTCCTTCCCCATCCCAACCCTCCCCTTTCCCCATCCCGTTTGCAGTCTGGCTTACCGTTTCTAGGTAGGGGGAAGTGTGTCGGGGTTCATCCTACTCCGTGGGGTTCCTCGGGGGTGCTGGAGTTTGCCTTGGAATCTGAATTGTCTGGAGGTGCCCTGTTCTCTTCCCGGATTCCCATGTAGTGGGCGGGGTGTCCTGTAGATGATGGGTATATCTCCAGAGGCTGTCTGTTGGTTCTGGAAGGTGACAGCCGAAGGGGGTATGCTTTGTGGTGGGTTTCCGACCGCCCTTTCTTTTGTTCGCCGAGGTGGCTCGGTAGATGTGAGGCTGCTGTTCCAGAGCGCTGGTTTATTGGCGTGAAGGGTAAGGTATAGTATGGGTTCCACACTGCATCTGCACTGCTCGTGGGCTCGAGGCCCTCTCGGATGAGGGAAAGAACTTACAGCCCTTCCATGCCTTCTAGTGACTGTCCCTCTTTTTTTTTTCTTTCCTTTTTTCTTTTTTTCTTTAAAATAACAAGAAAGAAGCACCACTGTCATGGCTTCTTCGTTCTGTGATAACCCTCCTCCTCCCAGGCTCCTTTCTGCTCCCACATCCTCTTCTGACCCAGCTTCATTACTGGACCATTTTCTAGATTCTTCTCATACCCCTGTACCTTCTGCTGGTGTCGCTTCATCCGTTTCTGTTAATGCCTCTGCCTCTTCCATCACCTGCTTAACCTTCGACTGTCATGAACTCTTGTTCTCCGTTTATATTGCTCACCATCGCCTTGAAGTCCCTAAAGTAGTCCCTACTCCCCAACAGTGTCGGAAATGCTGGCGCTTCGGACACCCTGCTAAATGCCGCAGTTCTGCAGCGGAGTGCCCGGTCTGCGGTGCCACAAATCATGCTGATACATCTTGCAGTCTTCCGCCCTCTTGTCTCAATTGCAATGAATCTCATCCTTTTCACACCGTTGTGAAGTCTGTCGTAATGAACGAGATATCAGTTATTTCAAAAAGTGAAGGCCTTACGCTATGGCTGTCTCTCAGCTCCACCTTCAGGGAAATCTTCCTCGTGTTCCTTATTCTCGAGTAGCTCGGAGACCTCCAACCTTTATGGTCGTCCCGCCTACCAGCTCCTCTGCTACCATGTCTTCGAGGGTCACCCCTGTTTCTAATTCTTTTGCGGTTTTACCCTCTGAAACTCCTACCTTCGTTACTTTGTCCGCTCTCATGACCGTGTTCCGTCTACGTATAGGTTGGTCTCAGACATTAGTAAAAGTCCATTATTTGTCCGACGCCCCTGCTTACTCCGACCGTTTTCTCTTGGTTTTCACTCCGGTCTTCTCTCCACTTGCCTCCCTTATATGTTCATTTAGAGTCTACCCTTTCCCTTCCGCCTTGGGATGTTCTCGTGTCTGTTCTTCCCTATTGCCCTGCGCCAAAGTTTTCCTACCTACGACTGCTTCTCGTTCTTTTTCTTGATCAATTCCTATAGCATGCTCATGCCGTTGCTACTTATACAGATGGTTCCAAATCTTCTGGTGTTGGGTTCGCGGCAGTGTTTCCTGACGATGTTGTCCGAGGACATTTGTTAGACTCGGCTAGTATTTTTGCTGCAGAGTTGTATCCCATCCTCATAGCACTTCTCCATATTACATGTATGTCTCCTTCGACGTTTGTGATAATTTCAGATTCCCTCAATGCCTTACAAGCCAATGAACAATTTGATTCCCCTCATCCATTAGTCCATCGTATTCAACTATGATTGCTAGCAAAGCAAAGACGTCGTTTTCTGTTGGGTCCCTGGACACGTTAATGTGCAGCGGATGCTGCTGCGTGGTCAGCAGTACATGAGCTTCCGGTTTCCTATGGAGGTATTCCGTTCAGAGATTATTTTCCAGTTATCTCTGCCCGTCTTCGCGGCTGTTGACAACAACGGTGGTCAGACATGCACCGTAACAAACTGCACTCTATTACACCACTTTTTGATTTGTGGCCATCTTCTTACCACCGTTGCCATACTCGGGAGACCGCGCTCTCCTGTCTTCGCATTGGCCATTCTCAACTTACCCATGGGTATCTCATAGACTGACACCCTATATTCTTGTACAAGAATAGGGCAAATGTACTTTATTCTCATACTGGAATATGGCAAGCCTATCCTATTCTTGCTCAAGAATAGGGCAAACATACCCTGTTTTGTACAGGAATAGAGCAAACATACCTTGTTCTTGCACAAGAATAGGGCAAATTTGCTGTTCTTGTACAAGAATAGGCCAAACATACCTTTTTTGCACAGGAATAGGGTAAACGTACCTTTTCTTGTACAGAAATAGGGCAAACGTACTACCCTATTCTTGTACAAGAATAGGGCAAACATACCCTATTCTTGTACAGGAATAGGGCTAATATTTCTCTGTTCTTGTACAGGAATATGGCAAACATACCTTGTTCTTGTAAAGGAATAGGGCAACTATGCCGTCTAGAAAGAAGACAGCATCTCAGCATAGTTAAGTGAATGCCTACAGTTCTCCACTCAGCCACGATTCATCACTTCAGTGATTTCACTCACCTCGTCTCTTCCTTTCATACCAATATATACATGCGTCTGATGCGCATCCTTTGTAAGATTTGATAAAGATCGAAAAAATATCGAAAAGTTGTCCCAATAAAATGTCTTTTTGCAAACTGATGTCTTTTCTTCCTCTCCATCAACTTTAAACTGATCTATTTTGTTGTGGACAACCGCAAACTGAATGTTTACTACTCAACCAGGAACACAATCTTCTGCTTTCCTCACAGAGTTTTAACATCTGTTTTATCCACCTTATATCCATCATGAGATCAGCAGTCATATCATTACATTGCACGATAATGGATCCAAGGATTGAACCCTAACATTTCTGAGACCTCACCAACAGCTAGCTACAAAACTTAACGGTAATGAGTTGTTTGCACAGTCTTTAATTTAGTCACGAAAATAATGTAATGTATCATTCCGTATAGTATAATGTAGCTTAAAAGTATACAATTTGTTCGTAATATATTATTTTTATTAAAACATAAAATTTAAGCAGTTGAATCTCTGAGAACATCAGGAATACAACAATTTTTAGCATCTAGGCTGCCAAGTTTTGTTGCCTAGACGTTGTTCACTATTTATAATTATAGTATTTTCATGGGAAAGGGTTATGAAAATTGCATTATTTTTTGCTAAACTATTCCAGGAAGATCAGAGAAGATTGTAAGAGTATATTGGTGAGTATAGAGTTACATAACTACGATTCATGAAGTCGTAATAACATTTTTTTTATTATCACACTGGCCGATTCCCACCAAGGCAGGGTGGCCCGAAAAAGAAAAACTTTCACCATCATTCACTCCATCACTGTCTTGCCAGAAGGGTGCTTTACACTACAGTTTTTAAACTGCAACATTAACACCCCTCCTTCAGAGTGCAGGCACTGTACTTCCCGTCTCCAGGACTCAAGTCCGGCCTGCCGGTTTCCCTGAACCCCTTCATAAATGTTACTTTGCTCACACTCCAACAGCACGTCAAGTATTAAAAACCATTTGTCTCCATTCACTCCTATCAAACACGCTCACGCATGCCTGCTGGAAGTCCAAGCCCCTCGCACACAAAACCTCCTTTATCCCCTCCCTCCAACCTTTCCTAGGCCGACCCCTACCCCGCCTTCCTTCCACTACAGACTGATACACTCTTGAAGTCATTCTGTTTCGCTCCATTCTCTCTACATGTCCGAACCACCTCAACAACC
Organism: Cherax quadricarinatus; assembly: GCF_038502225.1. Taxonomy (NCBI): domain Eukaryota; kingdom Metazoa; phylum Arthropoda; class Malacostraca; order Decapoda; family Parastacidae; genus Cherax; species Cherax quadricarinatus. Next base: position 7,012,953 of record NC_091318.1, read on the forward strand.
CTTTCTCAGCCCTCTGGACAACAGTTTTGGTAATCCCGCACCTCTTCCTAACTTCCAAACTACGAATTCTCTGCATTATATTCACACCACACATTGCCCTCAGACATGACATCTCCACTGCCTCCAGCCTTCTCCTCTCTGCAACATTCATCACCCATGCTTCACACCCATATAAGAGCGTTGGTAAAACTATACTCTCATACATTCCCCTCTTTGCCTCCAAGGACAAAGTTCTTTGTCTCCACAGACTCCTGAGTGCACCACTCGCTCTTTTCCCCTCATCAATTCTATGATTCACCTCATCTTTCATAGACCCATCCGCTGACACGTCCACTCCCAAATATCTGAATACATTCACCTCCTCCATACTCTCTCCCTCCAATCTGATATTCAATCTTTCATCACCTAATCTTTTTATCCTCATAACCTTAGTCTTTCCTGTATTCACCTTTAATTTTCTTCTTTTGCACACCCTACCAAATTCATCCACCAATCTCTGCAACTTCTCTTCAGAATCTCCCAAGAGCACAGTGTCATCAGCAAAGAGCAGCTGTGACAACTCCCACTTTGTGTGTGATTCTTTATCTTTTAAAGAATCACATGTTGCAAACAAATCGCAGAAAGGATGGTTCTTGAACCCACGGCAGGTCAGTCCTAACACAGGCTAGCACGCACTGACCTGTCATTATATGATAATCATGGAAAGCGTTAAACCCATGGGATTATACAGCGCATGTTTGGGGAGATGGAAGGAATTCAGGCTCATTTGAGGGAACCGGAGCACAGATCCAATTCCCTAGATGAAGAGCCCCTCACCAGCGTCAAGGAACCTCCCTTGAGGGGCATTGACCTGTGAGTTAGAACGCACTTGCCTTGCGTTCGAGCCCCGCCCGTTCAGTGATATTTATGATATTTAATAATTTTTAATGAGGAATGTGTTAGCTTTGAGAGGGGAAGAGAAATATTGTTTTCTTCAGTTATTTTTGAAAGTTGGAAGAGTGATTATGTACCAGGAGGAAGAGTTGGAAGAGTGATTATGTACCAGGAGGAAGAGTTGGAAGAGTGATTATGTACCAGGAGGAAGAGTTGGAAGAGTGATTATATACCAGCAGGAAGAGTTGGAAGAGTGATTATGTACCAGCAGGAAGAGTTGGAAGAGTGATTATGTACCAGCAGGAAGAGTTGGAAGAGTGATTATATACTAGCAGGAAGAGTTGGAAGAGTGATTATGTACCAGCAGGAAGAGTTGGAAGAGTGATTATATACCAGCAGGAAGAGTTGGAAGAGTGATTATGTACCAGCAGGAAGAGTTGGAAGAGTGATTATATACCAGCAGGAAGAGTTGGAAGAGTGATTATATACCAGCAGGAAGAGTTGGAAGAGTGATTATATACCAGCAGGAAGAGTTGGAAGAGTGATTATATACCAGCAGGAAGAGTTGGAAGAGTGATTATATACCAGCAGGAACAGTTGGAAGAGTGATTATATACCAGCAGGTAGAGTTGGAAGAGTGATTATATACCAGCAGGAAGAGTTGGAAGAGTGATTATATACCAGCAGGAAGAGTTGGAATAGTGATTATATACCAGCAGGAAGAGTTGGAAGAGTGATTATATACCAGCAGGAAGAGTTAGAATAGTGATTATATACCAGCAGAAAGTGTTGGAAGAGTGATTATATACCAGCAGGATGAGTTGGAAGAGTGATTATATACCAACAGGAAGAGTTGGAAGAGTGATTATGTACCAGCAGGAAGAGTTGGAAGAGTGATTATGTTCCAGCAGGAAGAGTTGGAAGAGTGATTATATACCAGCAGGAAGAGTTGGAAGAGTGATTATATACCAGCAGGAAGAGTTGGAATAGTGATTATATACCAGCAGGAAGAGTTGGAAGAGTGATTATATACCAGCAGGAAGAGTTGGAAGAGTGATTATGTACCAACAGGAAGAGTTGGAAGAGTGATTATGTACCAACAGGAAGAGTTGGAAGAGTGATTATATACCAGCAGGAAGAGTTGGAAGAGTGATTATGTACCAACAGGAAGAGTTGGAAGAGTTATTATGTACCAACAGGAAGAGTTGGAAGAGTGATTATATACCAGCAGGAAGAGTTGGAAGAGTGATTATTTACCAGCAGGATGAGCTGTAAGAGTGATTATGTACTAGGAGTCCCTGATACTTGTTGTATGGTTCTGAATAAAATTTCAGTGGCTATAATGTACAGTTAGAGACGTAATTAGGAATTTTTAATGCTGGGTAAAGGCTTTTTGAGACGAAAATATTTTGTATTTTGCAGGTTTAGGTTATATTTATATATACTTAAGTTACTAAATACATCCTGGCTATTTTCCAATGATTAGCGCGCTGGTAATTACCTGTTTAGTCTTATTTACATTTTTTTTTGTCTGAGGGAAGTTATGAATGTGTATCAGATGACTGTCTTGCCTCACTGCTGCTCTAGTTATCACTGGGACGGACATGGTTCACCTCACTCTGGATTGGCACCATTATCTCAACTTGGGATTGAGAGTCGTAAGGGGCCTCCATATATCCGAGAAAAAGGCTGGAGAATTTTTGAAGCTACTATTATAGAGGTGTAAGTTAAGGTGGTTTTATTTTTGCCTTGGGTGTTGATAAATTTGTAAATAAGGATACTGTATTGATTATGTACGAATTTTTTTTATTATTAGAATAAGTAGTTATATTTATGGCTATATGAATTCTGGGATAAAAAAAAAATGCAACAAGGGGAGGTAACTTAGTGTGTGCATTACCTTCTGTACTTTGTGTAGTTCAGTAAGGTTATTACTGAACAACTGTATGCTGTGGATATGTCTTATGATCATTAGTGACATTGATTATTTATTGATTAATCGGTATCCTCCAATGAGATTTCAGTATGCTCGTAACTCGAGGATGTTTACGCCAGTCGGTTTCAAATTTTCAGAACTTGTGTGCGATAAAGAGACCCAATTTTTTGGAATAATATTTGTTGAACTCATCCCAGCATCCTGGAAAGTCTCGGATAACTTCCAAACGTGAAGTTTCAAACGTTTATCAAACGCGTAAAAATAATGAAGATGGCGGTGAATGAAATTTAAATGTGTAGGTGCAGATTTGACGATTTTGTCGATTTTTGCCTTTTCTGATCGGCTTGAATATGGCCTGGAGAGTACCTGTTAAGTTTCTTTGTATTTAGGCAAATTTCTTGTGGTATAATAAAAATTGGAACTGTTGAAATCCGTGCCACAACTGGAGAGCGACTTACCTAATCGTCTTGAAATTTTCACCAGTGAGATGGTTTCCAGAGCACAAGGTTCACGCTGCAACTGGGTGCCACATGTCCCAGTTTGCCAATTTTATTGAATCAATGGTGACATTCAATTTTTACTCAATGACGAATGCTGCTTCTAATTGGCTTCAAACCACTTATAAAATAATACACCGTCAATAAGAATAGAAGGAAATTTGGAGTTTTACTGAAATAGTTAAAACAATTTGGAAAATTTGGGGTCATATAAGTTACTAAAGAATGCCTTTTATGATCGGCTTAAATTTTTTGCCATTGGTGGGCTTTATTAAAACACAGCTTGGCACTCACTTTGAACTGTGTAAAATTCAATTTGCCAATTTTATAAGGCAATTAATTCCCCGTATAATAATTAGTGAATGCCACTTCTGATCAGATTCAAACCTTATTTGGAGGTGTATCATAATAACCATTTTTAGATTAATATTGAATCGTGGGGGGATAGGGGGGGTACAAATTTACAATTTCTTTTTAAAGTTTTATCAAACCGACTTTTTCAACAAATAAAAAGAATTTTAAGCAGAATTTAAAGGTGAAAATCAAACTGGAATAACATACAAATTTATGACATTTAAAGTTTAACAAGACGATACTTTCTCATTCTTGGCAACATTTTCAGCGATATTTTCGTTTGCTTTACGACAAATTATCGTTTATTACTCGAGAACGCCGTAATCGATCAACTACAAAATTTCAGCGCTTGTGTAAGAATCTTGGGCAAGATTTATGGGACTACTTGCATGTGTGTCGAGCACTCTGCTACGTAAGTCATTCCCGTGTTTATGTTTCCATGTGATTACTGGAAAGGTTCCTCTGATCGGCCAGTTTGCCACTTTAAACCATGAAATATCATTTTTACCCCCCTTGATGGTGATGAAGGGCTCATGATCCAAGGAACTGGACTTCAATAAAATTTGAATGCCTCCCATTCTGCAGGCACTATATGTTCCCTATGGGCTTAGCGTTTTCTAGTGATGAAAATATTTCTGAGTATCATCAATGTTCTGTGGGTGATGCATCGTACGGAATGGATGGAATGTTTCAAGGGTTATGGCTGTGTTGCACAAATTTTGTTGGATTCTGTGCAATAACTGGAAATTGAATCTTCTGGTCAACTTTAAGCTTTTAGTGCTCATGTGTTTTCCTTATGGGAAACAATCTTTTGATGTTAGGCTGAATAAGTTATATCTTAATTTTATTAATCAATTTGGTTTCTGTGAAATAACTGGAGAATATCTCTTTTGATCAGAGATAAGTCGGTGTTTGAATGATATTATTTGGTTACCTTAGGCTTAATCAATTAAGTGTTCTTTTATGCATTTATAACATTTGTGGGCTCTCAAGACCATTCTTAAATTTTTCGTATATTAGCATATGCAGGAAAAATTTCGATGGATTTTAACCTGCGCATGTCCCATTTTTTTCTGAAGATTTTTTTTTTTAACACATCGGCCGTTTTCCACAGAGACAGGGTGACCCCAAAAGAAAGAAACAACTTTCATCATTCCACACTTCCACCATCACTGACACACAATCACTGTCTGAATGCCTAGGCATTCAGATACGACAGTTAAAATGTCCCTCCAAATTGCCAATATTCCAAACCCCTGTTTTAAAGTGCAGGCATTGTACTTCCCATTTCCAGGACTCAATTCCGGCGAACTGGTTTCCCTGAATACATTCACAAACAACTGTCCTGCTCACATTCCAACAGCTCATCAGGTTCCAAAACCATTCGTTTCCATTCTCTCCTACCTAACACACTCACGCAGGCTTGCTGGAAGTCCAAGCCTCTCGCCCACAAAACCTCCTTTACCCCTTCCCTCCAACATTCTCTAGGCCGACCCTTACCCACCCTTCCTTTCCCTGCAGATTTATACGCTCTCCAAGACATTTTACTTTGTTCCATTTTCTCTAAATGATCAAACCACCTCAACAACCCCTCTTCAGCCCTCTGACTAATACTTTTAGTAACTCCACACCTCCTAATTGCCACACTACGAATTCTCTGCATAATATTTACACCACACATTGCCCTTAGACACGACGTCTCCACTGCCTCCAGCCTCCTCCTTTCTGCAACATTTACAACCCATGCTTCACACCCATATAAGAGTGTTGGTACCACTATACTCGTATATTCCCTTCTTTGCCTCCATGGATAGCGTTTTTTGTCTCCATAGATACCTCAGTGCACCACTTACCTTTTTACCTTCAACAATTCTATGGTTAACCTCATCATTCATAAACCCATCCGCTGACAAGTCAAATCCAAAATATCTGAAAACGTTCACTTCTCCCGTGCTCCCTGGAATGTGATATCCAATTTCTCTTTAAATCGTTTGATACCCTCTTCACATTACTCTTATCAATGTTCACTTTCAACTTTCTACCTTTACACACACTACCAAACTCGTCCAATAACCTTTGCAATTTTTCTTTAGAATCTCCCAAAAGCACAGTATCATAAACAAAAAGTAACTGTCAACTCCCATTTTGTATTTGATTCCCCATAATTTAATCCCACCCCTCTCCACAACACCCTAGCATTTACTCCTTTGATAACCCCATCTAAAAATATGTTAAACAACCATGGTGACATTACACATCCCTATCTAAGACCTACTTTACCGGGAAGTAGTCTCCCTCTCTCCTACACACCCTAACCTCAGCCTCACTATTCTCATAACTCTTTACAGCATTTAGCAACTTACTATATATTCCATACACTTGCGACATCTGCCACATTGCTTCCATATCCACTCTATCATATGCCTTTTCTAAATCCATAAATGCAACGAAAACTTCCCTACCTCTGTCTAAATTCTGTTCGCATATATGCTTTAATGTAAATACTTGATCTACACATCCCTACCCATTCTAAAGCTTCTTTGTTCATCTGCAGTCCTTATCTCTGTCTTGTCTCTAATTCTTTAAACAATAACCCTACCGTACACTCTACCTGGTATACTCAGTGAACTTATTCCCTTATAATTTTTAGAATCTCTTTTGTTCCCCTTCCCTTTATATAAAAGAACTATACATGCTCTTTGCCACTCCCTGGGTACCTTCCCCTCTTTCATACATTTATTAAACAAAAATACCAACCGCTCCAACACTATATCCCCCCACTCTGCTTTTAACATTTCTGTCATGATCCCGTCAGCTCCAGCTGCTTTACCCACTTTCATTCTACGTAATGCTTCAAGCACCTCCTCCACACTCACATCATGCAAATACTGCTTTTCATGCGATAATTTCTGAATTTTGCATCTGTTTAGCTAAGACGTCCGTGTTTATAACATGATAATGTAACTTCTGAACATCTTTAAGTTTAATGTGCTTGTTTATTTTAGGATACTAATCTCTTTGAAAGGTTTGAACTAGATTTGTTCCATATATGTCTTAATGTATATTTTTTTATTGAAGAAATTTGTATATTAGTTTCCATACGAAAGTCTCTTCTGATTTCCTTTAAATCCTCAAAATTAATATTTAACTGCATTATCAGCTTATGCCTCACTCTACACTGTTCCAATCCCGTGCACTGAGGCACAGAGGACTGAGTTTATGGTATACGGGAATTCCTTCCCCGGATCGCGCATCAACCGAAATACATCTAGTCAGTTCCTTCTTCGTATATCCCTAATTTTATTGCATTTGGTGAGCCATTTATCATCTCACTTATTCATTAATTCCTCATTGGATATTATTTGAACAAATGTATATTAGCTTAAAACATATTACCATTCCTCACAATATGGTTGTGAGCCATTTATAATTCCCAGTATTTAGCAAGTTTTGGTTTTATTTAGATGAAATAAGATAGTCTTCATTTGTTTTTTTCCAGGTTTGATTGTAATATACCACTGTTGGTAAAATACTAGGACATGACGTAAACATTTGTGAATGAGTTGTCCTTAAATTTATGATTTTTTCTCGTATTTAAATAAATTTTGCCGCAGGGTGTGACAGTTCCTCAGGCAAATTTTACATCTAGTTAGGTCTAGGTCAGCTGACGGAACAAACTCCCGGAGGAACCTGTGACCAAGTCGGCGCTGGGAAGTAGCGACATCCAAGAATATGCTGATTTTGTTGGGCGCTCTGTAATTATGTGGTCCTTGCATGAAGATGTCCTCAGAATACTTGGAGGCCAATAGCCGTAATGTACTTCTATCTTGGAGGAATATACCTTTGCCAGTTCAAAATTCTATCATATATTTGAAGGTCATTGTGATATAGAATCCACGACAGGTGTATACTCTGACTTCACTATCTACAAGTTTACATTAGCTGTTTCTGGCTTCTGATACTTGAATGTCACAGATGACACTCGTGGAGTTAAATGAATTTATAGATGATAGTATATTACTTAAAAATAAGGAGTCACCTTTAGAAATATGGACACATTTGAGTGCAGAAAGTATAGGAAACAGTTCAGTTTGAGGTGTATAAGCCCAGTTGTAGACGCATGTTCTGGTTTATATACATAAGTTATCGTTCTGCGTACAAATAACTCCTCTTCCAGCTGCACTCGTGGATTGGTGGACATGACTGTAAACATGTATAATTTGTTGAAAAGAACGTATTGTGATCTAGTAAGAATCTTTAGAGGAAAGTGACGGAAAGGGATTTGGAAAGAAGTGCAGAAATTTCCTATGGTGCAAGAAAGTGTTGTTGTCACACTATTTGACATAGATCATATATATGGTTCATTCGGAGGTCAGTCCCAGTTTTGAAGATCCATTTGGAGTTCTTGTCAGTGGTGAAGAAAATTTCGACTGCTTGTTTACAAGCAAAGATCACAATGTATTTACCACATCTGCTAGGAAAATGATAGGATGGATAATGAGAACCTTCAAAACTTCAAAACTCTAGGCTGGAATATAGCTGCACACTAACGGCCCCATTCAAAGCAGGCGAAATTGCAGACCTGGAGAGTGTACAGAGAACTTTCAGGGTACGTATAAGTGCGATAAAGCACCTACATTACTGGGAACGGTTGAAGTCCCTTGATTTGTACTCCATGGAACGCAGGCAAGGAAGATACGTGATAATATACACTTGGAAAATCTTGGAGGGATTAGTCCCAGATTTACAAGCGAAAATCATTCCATACGAAAGAAAAACACTGGGCACAAGATAAAACATCCCCCAATGAAAAGCAGGGGCGCCACGAGTACACTAAGAGAACACACAATCAGTGTCAGGGACTCAAGATTGCTCAACTGCATCCCAGCATACATAAGGGTGATTACAAATTGATCCCTGGCTGTCTTCAAGAAGGCATTGGACAGGCACCTAAAGTTAGTACCTGATAAGTCGAGCTGTGGTTCGTACGTCAGTTTGCGTGCGGCCAACAGTAACAGCCTCGTTGATCAGGCTCTGATCCACCACGAGACCTGGTCACAGATCGGGCTGCGGGGGCGTTGATCTCCGAAAACCTCTCCAGGTATACTCCAGGTAGGTAATTTAACACCATTTCATTTTGTGATACGATCCCTGTTGCTTGCAATATAATGTTCGTCTTTCAAGTTGAGTATATTTTGTGTTACACGGACATCAATGGATAATCCTCGTCGCTTTGTTCTGTAATTTTTCGTGTCCTCTTAAGTCCTTCAAGTAGAGGTACGACCATCAATTAATGATCTGATGTAGGCACTTAGAGCCGTGGAGGGGATGACACCCCGCCACGGCTCTAAATGCTCTCAGGTTCTGTAACTTGCAAAAAAGTATGGTTTCAGGTCTAAATAGAGGGACCTTCAGTCCCTGGTACGTAATCTGGTCCCGTTATCAAACTGAGACCCATCATCTGATATGTATGTCGTGCCGAATAGGTATAACTTGCGATTTTGGCTTAAATAACAATGCTGTTCTTGCCGAATAAGGCAAGAGAAAATTTGTGTATGCAATAATTTCGCAAAAAATTATTCTGAACCTAACGAAAAAAATATATTTAATTGTGTTTGTTTATTATTAAATAATTGTAAACTTATCTAAAATATATTTAGTTAGATTAGGCTAAATTAAAAATGCGGTGCTATGATAAGGTAAAGTAAGTTTTCTAATTTTTTTAGTATAAAATTATTAATTTTTTCATTAACATAAATGAACAAATATATCTTTAAACGTATAAGAGAAAATTTTAGAAAGGACTTAATTTTAAATGAGCTCTTGTTAATTGACCAATTTTAACTATTCGGCACGACATAATATAATCTTGCCAGCTAACAAACTCTGGCGGTGTTGGCCAACCATATTATATTGATGATGGTAATGTTACAGCGCTTAAGTCTTAAAATCCTTCCCATTAAGCAATGTTCTCGTTCCACGTGTTCAGGTATGTCAGCGGATTATGATCTCTGTAACACTTGAACCCCAGACGAAGAGGATGACATATTCCAGCACCATAACCGGAGCCAGGGCTTCCGTTTCAATTGTACAGTAGGCCCTTATTGTGGCTTGAGTTCTGCAGGAAAGAAGGCCACTAGTTGGAGGACTTCCTCACCAGGTGTTTGGAGAAGAGCTGCGCTAACTCGTATCACAAACATCTATTTGCAAAAGAAAAGCTAGTGAATAATCCAGCAATAGTTAAACGGGGGTTGCGCACAACAGCATTTTGTTTTTTAAGAAGGCTTTCTGACAACTGTCCGATCACGTGAATTAGGCTTTCCTACTGATAAGTGTGGTTAAGGGGGACCACTCTCCCTGAGAAGCTGATCTCCTGTTGCAATAGTGTAGTTTTAGTTTCGGAGGATGAGCTCTCTAATGACACTGTTTTATTGATTTATGTGAGTCTACTTCCTCGTCATAAAAGCCAAGGTAACATTAAGTACATCCGAAAAGATGTTGGGATATCGATGCAGTTGATCCTCTTTGGAGTTGGAGAGTCTTGTTTCCACTGATTTCTTTTAAAGTATCCGTGTCAGCACTAGAGTTTGTGCGAACAGAAATTATTGTCATGACAGGGGACTGAGGCTCAAAAGAATTCTATCTGTTTTATGTGGTAATTTTACCCCTGAAGTGTTGTCTAGAGAGGTATACCACATATCTGAGGTCAGACTTCATCGCCTGCAGAGCTAATAAATCCCGGCTTCAGGGTATGACAAACTCTGGCTCCTGGAACTTGACCTTATTTATTTCATGCTTTTCTTGGTTAGATATTCTCAGCCCCCTATTTACATCTCCCTTATGCCTGTCTTCCGCCTCGCGTCGCCTCTCCTCTGGCTACTTGACAAATGACTCCATCCTCATGCCCATTTATTATATTGACAAAGCCTGCTATACGAGCGAAACATCTCTTAATAAAAAATAATCATATATTTTGCGTAGGTCTTACTCATCTGCATTATCTAATTTATAAGCCAGATGGGTAACATTCATTCTCAAGTATTAGGAACTTCACCTGCAACTTCATACATCATGACATTAGATTGCCCATCTCTTCCTGAAGTTCAATAGTTCTCCTATTAATCTATCATTTGGCCTGTTTTTGCGTTGTCAACGAATCTACTCATTTTTCTTTTACCTACCTCGTCAAGGTTATTAATGTAAATTATGATCAACAAAAGACACAAAACCATTTAGTAGAGCTACTAGTGTCTGGTCCCCATTCTGATTTCACCTCATTTTTGTAAGCTCCATGCTTCCTATTTAACCAAATCCCAATGTACTAGAGAATTTTTTCTCCATTACCATGCTGCCACTTTCTTTAAGTCTTTTGCGTGAAAATCTACGAAGAGTTTTAATGAAATCCAAATAAACAATTTATTCTTTATCTTGGTCCAGTGCCTCAAATACTTTGCTGAAGGTCAGTACACCTATCAAACAAGAATGGCGATTTGTGAATCCGTGTTAAGACTAATGAAATTATTCTCATCAAGGTGGATTCATATTATATCAACTAACCTTGATTCTAATAATATGCCTACTAATGAAGTCAGACTCATTGAACAGCAATATGATTGTAGGATTGGAAGGTAATAATTACGTTAGCCATCTTCATCTCCCTCGTGATATTCTTCAAAACAGTTTTTACTGAGCCCGTAGACTTATTTTGCTTTGATATATTAACTATTTGATAACCAAGTCCCTAGTGACTGTGATGTTAGTTTTTTTTTTACCTACGCAAGTAAATCCCATTCAACATGTCACATACGCTTGTATCCTTTGACACACTTGTTACACGCATGTATTCCGCGTCACTAGGGTGTCATATATCCTAGCAACAAGTAACACACACACATATTCCAGGTAACGCGTAATGGTATACATATCCAAGTTTGACAGGGGTAAAAAACGTGTTTCGTGAATATACGTAAGCCATTTATCGCGATAACACACAAGTCAAATTACATGTAGGAATCACGGGACGGATTGTATCGAAGGGAACATCAACAGCGCCAACAGATGTAGCATCAATGCCACCATTTGAAGCATTATCATCAATAGAAACGATAATAGAAGCAGTATCAATGCTAACAGATGGAACAGCAGTGCTAACAGAAGTGACAACAGGGAAAGCATTATTAGTAACAGTAACATCGAAAGTTGATGTCACAGCAATAATATAAATGACAACAGATACAGCAGCAGATCCAACACTACCAACAGGTGAAACAAAATTAGCACAAATAATAGTACTAAAAAATATCACAACAGAAACATCAAAAGCAACCGGTGCCAAAAAGAAGGAAAAGCATCGAGAGTGCGTTCAGATGCACCACCAATAGCAAAAATAGCTGTATATCCCTTGTGGCTTATCGCTTCTTTTTGATTATAATAATAATAGCAAAAATAGCAAGAGGGCCATCAGATGAAGTCTTAAGAGCAACGGCAACATTAGCAGTAGCAACACAACCAGCATCAACAATAGCAGCAGTAACAGCAACAACAGCGACAGGAATACTCAAACAGGAAAAGCAAACACATCTCGCGGCAATGAATTCAACTTTAACAAATTCGCTATTAGAAAGGTTACTAGGAAAAAAATTGGCTTAACCTTACATTTACCATATATCTATATTGTTGTATAAATCTTGGTAAATTTACCGACAATATGTAAAGTAAAGGATACAAGTCCAACTAATGTGACATTTTATTGTGGCAACGTTTCGCTCTCCAGGGGTTTTGTCAAGCCGTTACAAATAATACATGGGCACAGAGGGTATATATAGGCTTAGAGTGAGGTGTACTACTAGTGATAGTAGTAGTAGCAGTAGTGATATAAGTTGTAGCAGTAATACAATATGTTAGAACAATCAACTTGCACATGAGTAAAAGGATATAAAAGCTATTACTTGGGTAGCATAAAAATAGGTTACACAGATATTTCTGTTGGAAGCTGGATTAGAGAAGGCCTGTTTCAATGTTCATTCTCTGTAATGTGCTTGTGTAGTATTAGCAGGAGAGACTATGTGATGGCAGGGTTTACTGTTTTCAGGAGAATTCTTGCAAAGACTTCAGAGATGGTAAAGCTGCCTTTGTTTTGTTTAATTGTATTAAAAACAGCGATTAGTGCTGATTCAAGGCACTTGTGTATGCGGAAATTAGTTTCTTGGATCACTAATCGGGCGTCCTTGAATTTCATGAGACGATTGGTGGAATTTCGGTGTTATACGCAAGCGTTGTTCAAGTTATCATTCTTACATGCATAATGCTTTCATTGAGGTGTGTTTCGAGGTTTCTTCCTGTTTCACCTACATAAATCCTGTCGCAGCCTCCACAGGGTATAGTGAGGCCTAGTTGATAACATATTAAGGTTAGGTTAACAATTCTCATTTTGGTCAGCTCATGCAGAATGACAGTTCAGTTTGCTATATTAAGTGCAGATTTTCAGATAAAGAAATGTAACCAGATTAGTAGAAGTGTGTTCAGTCAGAATGGTGTCAGTTCAGTTTTGCACAGTTTTCCCCTTTCATAAACTCATAGAGATGTGGTTTTATAAAAACAAGTAGTTAATGAGATTAGTCTAAATGTTTCAGGTTGGTGTAACTTAGGAATAGACACAATGAGACTATTGATGCAGGAAATAGGGAGTATAACTTTGGTATAATTAAGATTATTCAGTTCTAACAGAGCATTATCAGGGATTTGCCTTAAAGTGCAGAGGATTTCGTAAGTTGTGTCTTCCACTCTTTTATTTAACGCAATTTCTTACTCATACTCAGTGAAAGTCTCACAAAATAAACAAATTTTAACTTTTCTTCAGAAACACTTCAAATTTTCTCTAATATGAGATGGGATATTTAAAAAAAAGATCAAGGAACTAGGCATTAAAAGGAATGCATTTGAGAATATGTTATTAAAACATTCTCTACAAAATACCAAGTAGCGTCATTGAAGTTAATACAATAGACTGATTTGCTAACTACCAATTAGTGACACTAAAGGTAACACAATAGATGGATTTAAAAATCAGTTAAATGCTCGAGTGTGAACAGCTGCATTGGTAGGACCTCTCTGGCATGGGACACAAGCCCTAGTGCCGTGCCGGCCTGTTCTTACATTATTAGCAACAGGTGCAGTAGCTTTAGTAGTGCTACTTACTGGCATCAGGAATCACAGCAGTAGCTTCAGTAGTGTTACATACCTGCATCAATAAACGCAGTGTTAGCTTCAGCAGTGATAGGTGCTGATAATGGTTGCCGAAGTAGCAGCCTTAGCAGTGATACGTACTGACAATAGTAACAGCTAATGTGACAGAAACAGGAGCAGGAGTGACAGCATCAGCAACAGCAGTAGGACTGATAGCAGGAGCGACGGTAGCAGTATCATGAGAAGCGACAGTAGCAGCAGGGGCCGTGACATTAACCCCCCCTCCCAACTCCTCCCTTTCTCCCCTCACCGTGTCTACAAGGCTGTCAGAAGGCCTTTGAGCTTCACAAGTTTGTTTATGTTGGAAACTAGTGAGATGCCAAAGATGCCGCGTCCAACACATCGCTTTAAGGTCTTGTGTGCAGCTCCCTTCTTCCTCTTCCTCCTCCTCACCTCTCTCTCCTTACCTCTCCCTCCTCCTTACCTCTCCTTTTTCCCTCATCTTCCTCCTTTTCACATAAACGAAAGCTATGCTGATAAAATTACGATTAATATAAAATGTCATAAGAAATTCACTACGCCGCCAATAAATGTATTTGATTTGCATAATTACTCTAAGACGATGCTCATTGGAGAAGTCAGGTATTGGTATAAGAGAATCAAAAATAAATCATTGTACAATTTTTAAGGATTCCATCTCTCATTGAATTATTACTGAACCTGAAGTTTACATAGAGAGGGTTTCTGGGGTCAACGCCCCAGTGGCCTGGTCTGAGACCAGGCCTCGTGGTAGATCAGGGTCTGATCAACCAGGCTCTTACTGCTGGCTGCACGTAAACCGACTTAGGAACTACAGCCTGGCTAATCAGGTTCTGACTGTATGATAAAACTAATAAATTAACTAAAGAAAGTACTCTGACGGGAGAAACCAAATATATCCTTGTGTGTCTGTGTCAAGCAGGTATTAAAGGAGAAAAATGACGCGAGTCACAATAAACAGAATTTCGGATAGAAGCCTGACTTGTTCCGTAACCCATTATGATTACATGCACATAGATAAACATATTTATGCAGCACCTGGCTAGGTAAACAACCTAACTGATGACGCAATAACCAGACTTAGGCATGGCTACAAGATCTTCGGGCAGCTTGACATGTACACTGATGATGATCAAGCAAAATGTAAAGAGTGAAGTTTATTTAGGTACAGGTACACATAAATACAGTTACACAAATTATCACGTGTAAATTACCCAGGAGAGCCCCAAAAAAAGTCAAAGTGTCTCACTTCCCTTGAACATAATGCTTATAATTGTCATCTTGTGGGGAAAACTGAAATAAACCTCAAGATCCAAGTTGACGATGCTCTTAATATTTAAACTGTAATGAATGAATCAATGAAAAATTCCCATAAAATCTGTGCCTTTAATAAATTAGCAAACACGCATATTAACTGTAGTCAGAATAATATATATATGTCGTGCTGAATATGTAAAACTGGTCAATTAGCAAGAACTCATTTAAAATTAAGTCCTTTCTAAAATTTTCTCTTGTACGTTTAAAGATATATTTTTGTCATTAATCATAATGTAAAAATTTTTAATTTTGCTCCAAAAGAATCTTAGAAAACTTACCTAACCTTTTAACAAGAACAATTTATTTTAGCCTAACCCAACTAAATATTTTTTTTTTATTATCACACTGGCCGATTCCCACCAAGGCAGGGTGGCCCGAAAAAGAAAAACTTTCACCATCATTCACTCCATCACTACAGTTTTTAAACTGCAACATTAACACCCCTCCTTCAGAGTGCAGGCACTGTACTTCCCATCTCCAGGACTCAAGTCCGGCCTGCCGGTTTCCCTGAACCCCTTCATATATGTTACTTTGCTCACACTCCAACAGCACGTCAAGTATTAAAAACCATTCGTCTCCATTCACTCCTATCAAACACGCTCACGTACGCCTGCTGGAAGTCCAAGCCCCTCGCACACAAAGCCTCCTTTATCCCCTCCCTCCAACCTTTCCTAGGCCGACCCCTACCCCGCCTTCCTTCCACTACAGACTGATACACTCTTGAAGTCATTCTGTTTCGCTCCATTCTCTCTACATGTCCGAACCACCCCAACAACCCTTCCTCAGCCCTCTGGACAACAGTTTTGGTAATCCCGCACCTCCTCCTAACTTCCAAACTACGAATTCTCTGCATTATATTCACACCACACATTGCCCTCAGACATGACATCTCCACTGCCTCCAGCCTTCTCCTCGCTGCAACATTCATCACCCATGCTTCACACCCATATAAGAGCGTTGGTAAAACTATACTCTCATACATTCCCCTCTTTGCCTCCAAGGACAAAGTTTTTTGTCTCCACAGACTCCTAAGTGCACCACTCACCCTTTTCCCCTCATCAATTCTATGATTCACCTCATCCTTCATAGACCCATCCGCTGACACGTCCACTCCCAAATATCTGAATACATTCACCTCCTCCATACTCTCTCCCTCCAATCTGGTATCCAATCTTTCATCACCTAATCTTTTTATCCTCATAACCTTACTCTTTCCTGTATTCACTTTTAATTTTCTTCTTTTGCACACCCTACCAAATTCATCCACCAATCTCTGCAACTTCTCTTCAGAATCTCCCAAGAGCACAGTGTCATCAGCAAAGAGCAACTGTGACAACTCCCACTTTGTGTGATTGTTTATCTTTTAACTCCACGCCTCTTGTCAAGACCCTCGCATTTACTTCTCTTACAACCCCATCTATAAATATATTAAACAACCACGGTGACATCACACATCCTTGTCTAAGGCCTACTTTTACTGGGAAATAATTTCCCCCTTTCCTACATACTCTAACTTGAGCCTCACTATCCTCGTAAAAACTCTTCACTGCTTTCAGTAACCTACCTCCTACACCATACACCTGCAACATCTGCCACATTGCCCCCCTATCCACCCTGTCATATGCCTTTTCCAAATCCATAAATGCCACAAAGACCTCTTTAGCCTTATCTAAATACTGTTCACTTATATGTTTCACTGTAAACACCTGGTCCACACACCCCCTACCTTTCCTAAAGCCTCCTTGTTCATCTGCTATCCTATTCTCCGTCTTACTCTTAATTCTTTCAATAATAACTCTACCATACACTTTACCAGGTATACTCAACAGACTTATCTCCCTATAATTTTTGCACTCTTTTGTTACCTTTGCCTTTATACAAAGGAACTATGCATGCTCTCTGCCAATCCCTAGGTACCTTACCCTCTTCCATACATTTATCAAATAATTGCACCAACCACTCCAAAACTATATCCCCACCTGCTTTTAACATTTCTATCTTTATCCCATCAATCCCGGCTGCCTTACCCCCTTTCATTTTACCTACTGCCTCACGAACTTCCCTCACTCTCACAACTGGCTCTTCCTCACTCCTACAAGATGTTATTCCTCCTTGCCCTATACACGAAATCACAGCTTCCCTATCTTCATCAACATTTAACAATTCCTCAAAATATTCCCTCCATCTTCCCAATACCTCTAACTCTCCATTTAATAACTCTCCTCTCCTATTTTTAACTGACAAATCCATTTGTTCTCTAGGCTTCATTAGCTTGTTAATCTCACTCCAAAACTTTTTCTTATTTTCAACAAAATTTGTTGATAACATCTCACCCACTCTCTCATTTGCTCTCTTTTTACATTGCTTCACCACTCTCTTAACCTCTCTCTTTTTCTCCATATACTCTTCCCTCCTTGCATCACTTCTACTTTGCAAAAACTTCTCATATGCTAACTTTTTCTCCCTTACTACTCTCTTTACATCATCATTCCACCAATCGCTCCTCTTCCCTCCCGCACCCACTTTCCTGTAACCACAAACTTCTGCTGAAACTCTAACACTACATTTTTAAACCTACCCCATACCTCTTCGACCCCATTGCCTATGCTCTCATTAGCCCATCTATCCTCCAATAGCTGTTTATATCTTTCCCTAACTGCCTCCTCTTTTAGTTTATAAACCTTCACCTCTCTCTTCCCTGATGCTTCTATTCTCCTTGTATCCCATCTACCTTTTACTCTCGTTGTAGCTACAACTAGAAAGTGATCTGATATATCTGTGGCCCCTCTATAAACATGTACATCCTGAAGTCTACTCAACAGTCTTTTATCTACCAATACATAATCCAACAAACTACTGTCATTTCGCCCTACATCATATCTTGTATACTTATTTATCCTCTTTTTCTTAAAATATGTATTATCTATAACTAAACCCCTTTCTATACAAAGTTCAATCAAAGGGCTCCCATTATCATTTACACCTGGCACCCCAAACTTACCTACCACACCCTCTCTAAAAGTTTCTCCTACTTTAGCATTCAGGTCCCCTACCACAATTACTCTCTCACTTGGTTCAAAGGCTCCTATACATTCACTTAACATCTCCCAAAATCTCTCTCTCTCCTCTGCATTCCTCTCTTCTCCAGGTGCATACACGCTTATTATGACCCACTTTTCGCATCCAACCTTTACTTTAATCCACATAATTCTTGCATTTACACATTCATATTCTCTTTTCTCCTTCCATAACTGATCATTCAACATTACTGCTACCCCTTCCTTTGCTCTAACTCTCTCAGATACTCCAGATTTAATCCCATTTATTTCCCCCCACCGAAACTCCCCTACCCCCTTCAGCTTTGTTTCGCTTAGGGCCAGGACATCCAACTTCTTTTCATTCATAACATCAGCAATCATCTGTTTCTTGTCATCCGCACTACATCCACGCACATTCAAGCATCCCAGTTTTATAAAGTTTTTCTTCTTCTCTTTTTTAGTAAATGTCTACAGGAGAAGGGGTTACTAGCCCATTGCTCCCGGCATTTTAGTCGCCTCATACGACACGCATGGCTTACGGAGGAAAGATTCTTTTCCACTTCCCCATGGACAATAGAAGAAATAAAGAAGAACAAGAGCTATGTAGAAAAAAGAGAAAAACCTAGATGTATGTATATATATATATATGCATGTGCGTGTCTGTGAAGTGTGACCAAAGTGTAAGTAGGAGTAGCAAGATATCCCTGTTATCTAGCGTGTTTATGAGACAGAAAAAGAAACCAGCAATCCTACCATCATGCAAAACAGTTACAGGTTTCTGTTTCACAGTCATCTGGCAGGACGGTAGTACTTCCCTGGGTGGTTGCTGTCTACTAACCTACTACTATCCAACTAAATATATTTTAGATTTGTTTACAATAATTTAATACTAAACAAACACAGTGAAATATATTTTTTTCGTTAGGTTCAGAATGATTTTGGCGAAATTATTAAGAACATAAGAAAGGAGAAACACTGCAGCAGGCCTGTTGGCCCATACTAGGCAGGTCCTTCACAGATCCATCCCACTAATAGAATATTTGCCCTCATAAGAACATAAGATCATAAGAAATAAGGAACACTGCAACAGGTCTACTGGTCTTTGTGAGGCAGCTCCAATACTCCCCACCGGCTTAAGCCAATGCCTTGACCTAGTGAGGTCAGACACTTCACTTTAGGGATTAGTACTGCGTCCGACCTAGTAGCTAGTCAGGTCCCTTTTACACCCACTCACATCCACCCATAAGACCATAAGAACATAAGAAAGAAGGAACGCTGCAACAGACCTACTGACCCATGCGGAGCAGGTCCATGTCCCCCCCCGGATTAGACCAATGACCCCCCCCCCCCGGATTATCCCAATGACCCACCCAGTCTCGAGGATGGAGCATTGTACCAGACCCAGCAGCACAAGCTAGTCAAGTTCAACTCACACCCACCCACACCCACTCATGTATTTATTTAACCTATTTTTAAAACTACACAACGTTTTAGCTGCAATAACTGTACTCGGGAGCTTGTTCCACTCATCCACAACTCTATTACCAAACCAGTGCTTTCCTATATCCTTCCTGAATCTGAATTTTTCCAACTTGAAACCATTGCTGCGAGTCCTGTCTTGGCTGGAAATTTTCAGCACACTATTTACATCCCCTTTATTTATTCCTGTTTTCCATTTATACACCTCGATCCTATCCCCCCTAATTCTACGCCTTTCGAGAGAGTGCAGATTCAGGGCCCTCAGTCTATTCTCATAGGGAAGATTTCTGATACATGGGATCATCTTTGTCATCCACAAATTTTCACTTGCCCTATATGGCAAGATGAGCGTTGCTGTTTAAGCCAAGTTCGCAAGTTCTGCCTATTCGGCACGACATATATATATATATATATATATATATATATATATATATATATATATATATATATATATATATATATATATATACATATATATAAACAGACCAAAAACGGTCAAGGTTTTCCCTGGAGCTGGTTGAATATTGTCTTCTCCTACCACTCCCTTTATTCTATATTCTATGTAGACTTTATTTAAAGACAAAATACATTGACAAAAAAAAAAACAATAGGGAGTAGAACAGCATAGGTAACATCTTGGAGCTACATCTCGAATACTTCGTCTAGCTCCCTGGCAGTGGGCTGCGTGCCCAGAATGCTGCAGGCATTTTTCCGCTGGATCGCAACACTTAGTATCTGAAAGAGGAAGCTGGCCGCCTTGTGATCCTTGGTTTCTATGATGCGTTTTTCACCCAGCTTTATGAGGAACTTTAGAGCACACTTGCTCCAAGCTTCTCCGACCCTATTGGGATGAAGTTATAACAAGAGAGAAGGCCTTCATATTTGCGGGTCTTCTGGGTCTCCCTGTAGCTGGTAGCTCCACCCCTTTCAGCTTCGGAGTATGGCAAGTAGGTGTCTGCAAATGTGGTGACATAGGTATAGTCCCAGGCAATCTGATAACCATCCTTGCAGGGCAGCTTAGTGGCTCCATCAAGACGCTTTTGACCTCCATCAGACCTCTTTATTTGGGGTTGCCGTTGAGCTGGGTAACGGGCTGTGGCGAGGCTTCTCTTCATGATGTCTTTGACCTCCTCAAGTCTTGCATACTTCTCTTCTGATGTGTGACACACGAGACCATGAAGTTCGAATTGATCAGCCTTCGCCCTGCCGCAAATGCACTTATGTTCGGTGAGAATGGAGGCGGCTAGGCGAAGAGCAACACCAGTCCGAATGGCCTGTGGGTCCAGTCGAGTGCCCAAGGAGGAAATGGGAACACCTAGAAGGAAATCTCCTGAGTGTGTTGCCTTCACCGCTAGGAGACGAGCTTTGTCCTTTTCTGAAGCGTTAATTACCATTATGTTGGCGATTTTTTCCATGATCGGTTTGTCCCAGTGGGACTGTTTGTGGTCTTTGGGAGGAGCTGGTCTACTGGAGGAGTCAGCAAGGGTGTCCCACCAAACGGCTGCTTCAATGAACCTGGGGTCTTGAGCTCCTACCGCACCTCTCAAGCGTTCCTGGACAATCTCCTTGACTAATCCACTGGAAGCCAAACACGAAGACAGAAATGCAGATAAAGCTGCCTGCGTTGCTTTGCGCACCCCTATACCTCCCAGTCTCACTGATTGGGTTGCCTGAATTGCTGATCTTCCAGTGACAGATTCAGTGCCTTCTTAAAGACTGATCTCAGGAGTGAGTCATGTTTGTTGAGTGTTGGGTTGTCATAAGAGGGCGCGCATCTCAGGAAGTGAGTCTTGGCAGGGTAAGACACCTTGTGTCTTACTGTAAATATATATATATATATATATATATATATATATATATATATATATATATATATATATATATATATATATATATATATATATATATATATATTAAATATAAAATCTCGTGCCGAGCAGGTACAACTGGTCAATTAGAAAAACTCGTTTAAAATTAAATCCTTTATAAATTTTTCTCTTATACGTTTAAAGATATATTTTTTTCATCTATGTTAAAGTAAAAATTAATAATTTTATACCCAAAGAACCTTGGAAAACTTACCTAATCTTATTATAACAAGTGCAATTTAATTTGACCTAATCCAGCTATATATATTTTAGATAAATTTACAGTAATTTAATAATAAACAAACACAGTGAAATATACTTTTTATCGTTAGGTTCAGAATGATTTTCGCGACATTGCTGCATACAAAAATTTTCGCTTGTCTTACTTTGCGAGAAAAGCGTTGCTATTTAAGCCAAAATCGCAAGGTTTACCTATTCGGCACGACATTATATATATGAAAATAATTAATAATAATAATTTATTAACAGGATTCTCAAACCAAAACATTAAAAAATCTTAACAAAACTAACCCCAAGTAAAAAAAAATGGCGTGACACGTTAATGTGTGAAGGTAGGACGCAGGGCATATAAATTATTGCTTTATCTCATTAGGGGAATATATGGACACAGGTGGCGTGGCAGGAGGATGTATGGCAGACAGCCACAACTTTATCTCCACCTGATCTCGGTTCAAGCATCCGCCGCCTCTCCCACCTAATTTATTGGCCACCCAGACTACACCAGCTAGAAAGTGTTACCAACTGGCTCCTGGACAACACTGAACTGCTCCGAGTTTTTTTTTATAGCAAAATTAGATGCATCAGCAGTGTGCTGCTCTCGGTACTTAACATGCAAACATAGCGTTAAATCTTTTACAAATTAACAACAAAGAAGTTTCGATTGAAGAAAACTGATCAGTGGTAAAAGTTTGAAGACAACCAGAAGGGGCATTATGTAGTTAATGCACAGAATTTATAAACTTTGCACCTAGACAGTTTAAACCCAATAACTCTTTTTTTTCTAATTTTATAAAATGCATCAGTCATTAAAGGTTGACACTAATTAGAAATGTTTGATTTTATTCAGGGGTGAAAACGCCAAAAGTAGTAAAACTGGGAACAATGATTAGGCCCCGCAACACTAGGTAAAACTACACACACACACACACACACACACACACACACACACACACACACACACACACACATACACGTACAAACACACACATTCTTCTCAGCTGATAAGTACAATACTGTCTATACATAGTTTAGGGTATTCTCCCGGCCCGGCCCTTTTCCAAGTGGTGGACCAGCCTTGTCTCCCTGTCTAGGGAGTGTCTGATACCTAAGTCTCCCATGGGAGGAGGCACAAGTACCACCTCATCTTTGGGACCAACTGTCCCCAGGCCTAGCTTCAAGTAGGGAGAAGTTAGGCCTCCCTGGTCTACCATCCCTACCCCAAGGGGGCTAATGGGAATGGCAGGCTTGTGAGCTGCAAGCTCGGGCTCAGGCACCTACCCTACCCTAGAAGGGCTGGCCATGGTGTCGATGATGAGTAAAGGCTGCATTATGAATAACTTATTTTACCTGGGTAGCTGAACATGAGGTGCAAAGATATGTGAGCAGAAAAGTCATCTGGAAGAGAAAGGGGAACTGAAGACGAAGAATGTGTTGGACAGAGAAGGAACTGATGCTAACAGGTTTCAGATACAAGACGAAAGACAAGCAGGAGAAAACATTTCATGATTTTTGCAAGGAAATGGAGAAAACTATACAGATAGTATCTGTAGGAATTATGGAACAAGAAAGGCCGTCCCTCCAGCATATCCGATTATGAGGGGAACAGAGGAAGTGGAGTAGCAATGATAATTAGAAACAAATATTGTTTCGAGAAGATGATAGAAATGTACAGAAAAGGTAAATGACTACATAGTAGGCAGGGATGTGCAACCCTTCACTGAAAACAGAGAACAGTGCAACACCAGAGCAACACCAGAGCGATGGTGGCTGCAGTAGTGATAGTCACCAGAAGAGCCCACATGAGCAATGAAAAGTTGCTAAATACAGGAGATTTTAACCACAAGGAAGTAGACAAAGAGAATTTGAAACCAGATGTAAACCATTGGCTAAAGCTAAAAGTGCTAGAGCATGAGAAAATATAAAAGATAAAGAATGCAGGAAAACTAAACTAAAGATGTTATACAGCCACATCAGGAAGAAAAAATAAAGGACCAGGAAATCAAGCTCAAAAAGGGAGGAGAGTTTTTAAAGAATAACCAAAAAGTCTGTGAAGAAACTCCACAAGAAATCTGAAGATGATTCCTCTCAGAAAATCAGGACGATATCAAAGAGGAAGAGTGCACCAGCGAGTACTGGACATATTTCATTTAATGGGGAAGATGTGAGAAAACTTTGAAC
Source organism: Cherax quadricarinatus (assembly GCF_038502225.1). Taxonomy (NCBI): domain Eukaryota; kingdom Metazoa; phylum Arthropoda; class Malacostraca; order Decapoda; family Parastacidae; genus Cherax; species Cherax quadricarinatus. The sequence goes on from NC_091318.1 coordinate 7,036,957, forward strand.
TTGTTACCTCGAAGGTTATGAGACCAGATAATCTCTCCACGAATCCTAAGAGTGAGAGTAGAAGCATAGTATGACCCACTAGCCACAATCTCCAACAAGTCTATTTGCACAAGGCTGCTACTACTAGAGGTGTGGAAGGCAAGAAATGTAGTCTTAATGTTAAAGCAGTTGGACAGACAGGTAGCATTAAGCTACAGAGCAGTATCATTGCCATCTATGGTATGTTAGGTTATGAAGATTATCAGGGAAAGAGTGGTGGGGCTCCTAGAAAGGAGCAGGTTCATAAACAACAACCAGCACGGCTTTAACTTAAAATGGTAGATCCTGCCTCATAAACTTGCTTGAGTCATACAAAGTAACAGAAGAAAGGCATGCGAGAACGAGAGAGAGAGAGAGAGAGAGAGAGAGAGAGAGAGAGAGAGAGAGAGGGAGGGACGGACGGACGGACGAACGGACGAACGGACGGGAAGATAGCATATCTCTTGGTTATAGGAAGGCTTTTTAACAGTACAGCAGAAAAAATTGGAGTGAAAGCTAGAGGATCAGGTAAAAATAACAGGCACGGCCCAACGTTCGACCAAGCAAAACTTAACAGGACGAACAGTTGATTGTCCGAAAAGATGTGTTGGAATTGGTGCATGTGATCAGCAGGGCTCCACAAAGATCATTACTAAGATCTGTACTTTTCTTGTATACATGAATGACATGAAAAAAAAAAAGTCAGATGGGCCCTATCCCTGTTCGCAGGTGTTGTAAAACTAATGAGGAGAATACAAACAGGTGAGAACCAGGAAAGACTACTAATAGATCTGCATAGACTGCATTTTTTGTCTGACAAGTTGCTCATAGAATTAGCCCCAACAAGAGCAAAATCAGGAATACTGACGGTGAGCATAGAAAACCGCAGAGTACACGCTTGGGCCAAAGGATGCAAACCTCACTCAAGCAGGACATCGGGTGAGCATTGTGTCGATCATACTGCCTGAGGAGCACATCAGCCGAATAACTCTTGCAGGAAACATGCGTCCGGAAAATCTAAAATTAGCTTTTAAGAACCTAAGCAGAGAGTCACGTCCTACACCAGGGCTTCCCAGCCTTTTCTATGCCCCCCACCCCTTGGAAATTTTTGATTAATGTTGCACTTCCTACAAAAATAGTATCATATTGAAGATGAAGTCAAATATGTATTGCGGGTGAACAAATCGAACTCAAAAAATAAGCTTTTAATTCATTGCATAAAATGCAAATATAAACTAAGCGATTAGAACAGTTTTTGGTAAAATAAACGGAACTGTGCTTCTCATTAGATCTCTTTGCTGCACCTCTTAAATGACATCTATCACCCCCGGGTGGACGCACCTAGGGGTGCGTGCACCCCAGGTTGGGAACCCCTGATCTACACAGTGTTGTGGATGTCACTGCCATATTTGGGTATGCTGCAGACGTATGGAACTCTCAGCTACCAAGTATAACAAATAATTGAAGGAAGGCCATGAGTAAGTATGTTATAGGACAAATTGAGGGAGTTAAACTTGATGACTCCATAGGAAAGAAGGACTAGGGGAGATATGTTAACAATGTATAAAATGCTGAAAGGAACTTATAAGGAGGACAGGGATAAATTTTTTGAGACAGGAAACAGGAACACGAAGGGAAAACTGCAAACTGACAACACAGGTAAGTCGCAGAAATGTTAAGAAGTATCTCTTCTGCCTTAGTGGTCAGAAATTAAATGATCTGGAGATTTTGAGTGGTATACACTGAATCCATACATAGTTTTAAGAAAAGGAACGATAGCTCTCGAAACCAATAGTGAACCCAGAAGCTAGCAAGCTAGGGAGAAGCTGAGACTCGACCCCTGGAACCACATATAGGTGAGTACATGTGAGTATACACGTGTTTTTGGTACGTGTGAATGGCGTGCCAAAAATAATTAAATTCCATGTATTTCTTGTTTGCAGACTTCAGAACTGGTTAAAGAAATGGCTACTGCAATTGAACCACAGTAGACAGAAGCTTGTGAAAACTGGGAAAATGGTATAGGTATAGAAACTGTGTACAGGTATAGTGGACAAAGGCTGCAAACCATATTGAGGACGTAGGGGTGAGCACAGTATCGAATATCGCCAAAGGCAAACATCAACCAAATAAGCTCTGCAGCGAATGTACTTTTAGCTGACCTTAAAATTATTAAATATCACGCAAGGATATTTAAGTTGTTGCCAGACTTTTTTCTTTTTTTTTCTTTACCTCTCTTTGTGTTTTCCTTCCTCCAGCTTTTCATTTTTATTTCGCTCACATGCGACGCCTCATTCGATAGGCTTAAAATTTTGAATGCTATGGTAACGAAGCCCGAATTCTAGGATCAGTTAATACATACAGCAACCCTATGACAGAAGTTGTTAAAAACACATTTACATCATCCTAAAATTGCTCTGATAACTTCCTAAAACCCTCTGTATCGTACCTTCAGTAAATTAAAAAAAAGTTGCTGCCTAATTCTAGGATGGCAGAGAGTGACATTCAAATGTATAGTTCATATCTATCAATTTTATGTGCAAAAAAGGTGAAATTTTGATTCCCAATAAATCACGATATAGTTGGGCCTTCCTCTAATGAATGGCTTCAAAGTTTAGTGGCTGATGCATCTTTTATCCAGGATGGTAACCTTCAAATTTAGTTCGTGTGCGGGCAAATTTGTCAGGGTATTTTTTTATATAAAACTTGAAATCATTGGATTCTCTGCGACAAATGGACAATACCTCTTCTCATTGGCTTCAGATTTTCATCCCTGTTGTTTCTTCCAGGAAACAAAGTTCTCGTTACTGAGCCGCACTAGTTTCAGTTTGCCAGTTTTATTAAGCAAATAGTAATATCGATTTTCGTTCAGTAATTAAATGCCTCTTCTTAAAGGATACAAAATTAATTAATGGTGAGGCAGACCATAAGAAGCCTGATACCCTATAAATTGAATGTCTTCTGAAGAAAATTTGGAATTTATTGAAATTCTGAAAAAAAAAAAATAGAATCGTTGGATTCCGAGCAGTGACTGGAGAATGATTTTTCTGATACTCTTGAAACTAAGTGTTGATGAATTTTATTAAAAGAAAGCCTGTTTTTCACTGTGAGCTATGTTTTTTGAGCCAGTTTTTATAAATGAAATGCATGTGATGTAATAAGTAAAGAATGACTATTCTGGTCGACTTCAAACATTTAAGTCCTGGTGTCTCATGATACGACGTTTTCTTTTAACTGAATCTTGGATTTATACCTGTGTGAGGGAAAAGTTCAACAGATAGGAGTAGCGAGCGAGTATATGGTAACGATAGTTTGATTGCCGGCTGCTTGTTAAAGGTAGGGTCAGTCTAGCTCCCGCTATCCCCTCGCACCTCCTTTCTCCCGACCCCGAAAGGTGATGTGTGGGGCTCGGACCAAACAGTAATCACTCGACTCACAGCTCCCGGCACAACTGTAAGTAAAAGCCTCTGCTCCTATTCTAGTGGATATATTGGTTGAAAGCTTCACTTTTGACCAATAATAAACTTAGTCCTTTCAGTGTTAAGACCCATGTTATGCTTGTAGATAATCACCACTTCTCTTAAATACTGTACTTATCATGGAGAGTGATTTCTTAAGCAGTGGGTAACCTTTGTCTCTTTCCAGCTTGGAATGACAGCTTGGGTCATCTGCCAACCAAAGAAAAGTGTTGAAAGAGACGGACTGATGTCCCGAGACGTCACTTTTTGATCTACCTACCTGATTAATTGTACGCCACCGCGGGCCACAACCCCTCATCTTCGCAGTGGTAAAGAACCTGCGTCCCTGTCATCTTGACTGACTATTCAAGGCTATAGACTGTGAAGAACTAGTCGTTGGGTTGTCACCAACACCTGTGACCCCCCCCCCACATCATCAGCAACGGCTACAATTTCTACAAGACTGTGTCAACCTCCACCAGACACCCCAGTATAACTGTACATATTAGCGTTGAATTCAAATGTCATTTTATCATTTCATTTTTCATTTTTCTTTCAAGTAGAATACACCTTCATGTTTCAATGTTTTATCTTTGCATTACTAAATAATAGTGTTTATCTTTGTGAATTATTATTTCTTTTTCTATTCATTAATTTTCCTGAGGAGGAGCCAGCCTTGGTAATACTGTCTGAAGTTGTTACAGGGCTGAGTAAGCCTTCACAACCTGCCAAACTGCATTTTCTTCAATACACAAAATATTTTTTTTCTTAGACTGCTAGAAAATTTAGAAAAATAATACGACTGCTAAACAAAAACTGATGAATACTGATAACTCAAAGTTTCAGTGCTCATGTATCCTGGTAATGGAGTGTGTAGGTGATATCTAGTACTTTTAATATTTAAATGGTATACTAACATTTTACATGTTAAAAACGGATTATGCTTCTTGATGGAAAGGGACTTTTGATCCAAGGAACTTGACTTACCATCCTCTTTCTTAAATCGAATCTCTATACTGTCCATTCCTCAGGCACTATATGACCCCTCTGGGATTATTGCTTTCCCTGATTAATTAAAACGACTGTAAACAGACGTAATCTCTCTTCGTTGATGCACCGTATTAAATGAATTAAGCCTTTTTCTGAGTATAGGCCTTGTAGGTGCAAAATTTGTTGGATTCTAAGCAATAACTGGAGACTGGCACTTCTGGTCAGCTTTATATATTTTAATGCTGATGTGTTTTCTTCAAAAGAAGCGTCGCCTTGATGTTAACGTTTGAATGTTATAATATACAAATTATTATTTGTGAAATACTGGAGAATATTTCTCCTGATAGCACATAAATCAGTGTTAGACAATATTGGGTTATCCTAAGTTTAATCAATATAATGTACTTTTATGTACCTGTATTATCTGTGTCCTAGAGCCCATTACTTTTTGCTTGCATATTAAACTACTGAAACGGTGGTCAACCTTATTTTGAGAAAATAGATTCATTTTTGCCATATATAGGTCAATATTTACTTTTTCTTATGAAAGAAATTGGGAAAACTGTTTGAGTGTCGCATCCGATTATCTTCAACTTCTCATCAATGATACCTAAACAACGCAACTTCTGAACGGCTTCAATCTTAACGTACTAATATATAGATGTCGTTTCTTAGAATTAGACTTAAGCTATCTTTATTATAATTTACTAGTTTTATTGAAGGAACTGAGATATTAGTTTTCTCGTAATGGATTGTGAATTAATTTCGTGATTCTCCTCAATCTTCAAAGATAATATTTAACTGAATTATAAACTTAAGTTTTACTCTGCATTATTCCAGTCGTATGTTAAGCCACATGATGATGACTTTCTCGGGTCGCGCAGCGACCGAAATACATTGAACTTTTTTCAGGAATTTCGGCGAAGAGAAATTCATCGCCCTAAAGCTGTACTTGAAACCTATAAACGTAACATGATGCTCCATCACTGAGTATGCATCAAGAGAAATTTCAATTACTCTATTATGGAAAACTCGAGGAAATTAAAACTGTATCGGAGTATAAAACAAATTCCAGGCACACAAAAGAGCGAAAAGCTAATGTGAAGGATCTGGGAGTGATAATGTCAGAGGATCTCACATTCGAAGATCACAATGTATTTAACGCATCTGTTAAGAAAATGACAGGATGAAAAATAAGAACTTTCGAAACTAGGGATGCCAAGCCAATGATGATTCTCTTCAAATAGCTTGTTCTCTCCAGGCAGAAATATTGTATTGCACTAACCACCCCTTTCAGGGCAGGGGAAATTGCTGACCTGGAGAATGTGCAGAGAACCTTCACGGCACACACAAGTACGATAAATAACAAAAAGGCAGAATACCGTAACTGGAACAATACACAAATAACCCTCACATAGGAAAAGGGAGCTTACGACGACGTTTCGGTCCGACTTGGACCATTTACAAAGTCACACTAACAGAAGAGAAGGAGGGAATATATATAAGCCAGCAGACAGGTACGGGACAAGAGAGGTAGTAGGAAAGTAAGAAGAGAAGTATAGGTAGTAGCAGCAGTGGTAGTGGAGTCAGTCGAAGACAAAGAAAGAGGAGCACTGCAATGTATCTAGGGGCCCATAAAGAGTAGGAACACAAACACGGTGGGGAAAATATAAAAAAAAATGGACCAAACACCCAAGGCAGAAGAAAGAAAGCCCAAAGGAGAAAGAGGAAGAGAGAGAAGGAGAAAAAAGAATCAGGTTAAGTCACGTGATTTCTGAAGTTTAGAGCATTTTATTGGGAACGATTGAAGTCCTTTCATTTGTTTTCCCTGGAACGCAGGCGAGTAAGATACATGATAATAAACAACGGAAAATCCTTGAGGGATTAGTGCCAAATTTCCACACGAAAATCACTCCCTATGAAAGCAAAAGACTCGGCAGGAGATTCAGCATCCCCCAATGAGAAGCAGGGGTGCCACGAGTACACTAACAGACAATACAATAAGTATCAGGGGCCCAAGACTGTTCAACTGCCTCCTAGCATCTATAAGGGGGATTAACAGTAGATCCCTGGATGTCTTGAAGGAGCTGGACAGGAACCTAAATTCAGCACCTGATCAGCGAGGCTGGGGTTCGTGCGTCGGTTTGCGTGCGGCCTGCAGTAACAGCCTGATTGATCAGGCCCCGATCCACTGGGAGGCCTAGTCACGGACCAGGCCCTTGGGCCGTTCATCCCCGAAACCCTCTCCAGGTATACCACCAGAAAACTGTCACCCTATCACCTTAAAAAAAATATAAACAAATGAGACCAGCCTGGTAGCTGAGGGTGATGAACTAAGAAAAGACTTAAGGAACTGAACCTGGAGACATCAGAGGTTTGAAGAAGCAAATAATAAATAATAACATAGAAAATACTCAGAGCCGTAATAGGATGAAGAGGGATAAGATGTTAAAGCAACGTAGCTAGGTCGCTGTCGCCCTCACACACCGAGGTCCGGAGTTCGAATCCCCGGTACGGCTGGATAACATTAGGACCCCTGGTCTCCATGTTCACCCATCAATATAAAATGGGTACCTGGGTGTTAGTCGACTGGTGAGGGTCGCATCCTGATCCAAATTTACCTAATTTGCCCTAAATGCTCTGCACTACAAGCGGCTTTCTATAATATAGTAGTATGTCATTAATGTCAGCTAGGACTGTATACCTTGTACATATACTTGTAGAAATAAAGATATATTATTATTATTATTATTATTATTATTATTATTATTATTATTATTATTATTATTATTATTATTATTACTGAGGAATCACGGGGTTGTCAGGAAATGGGATGACTTTGAACAGGTAAGATAAAAGCTCGTGAAGAAAGGAAAGAGTTAATCGATTAGCAGCCAGTTAAGATTCAAGGCCAGGAGCTGGATATTAATCCTTCCAGAACCAAATAGGTGAGTTCTCAAAAGCATAAGGGCGCGTACGTATGTGCTCACCTATTTGTGGATGCAGGGGTCGATTCACAGCTCCTGGCCCTGTATGTGTGTGTGTGTGTGTGTGTGTGTGTGTGAGAGAGAGAGAGAGAGAGAAACACCAAAATATATTACGCATAAACGTGTGTAAATCAGCTGTTAGGTTATTCATAGCCTCATTGACTTAGCTCACTCTTGTGTGCTAATATTTCCACTACAAACACTTTTTGCCCATTATCGTACCTCTCACCGTGGAGCTGTGTCGTGGAGACCTGTAAGTTATCGTACTATCAAGGGACTCTACGCTGTGTTACCCTCTCGTCGTCTCCGTTTATTTTAACCTTCGTTTCACCTCTTAGGTTCTCTTTCTGTCTCATGGATCAACATAATAGAAATGTTTTTCTAAGCTTGGTGGTAGAGAATGTAGGTGAGACACACAAGATAATGATTATTTTATTATATTTCTCACTGCTGGTCGTCTTATTTCCTTGTCGATTTCAGAGTCCAGAAACTATCGTCCTATCAGCTCCTTGTGTTGACGTTCTCCAACTTTCCAAATTAATTAAGAAAATCATTTAGCCATATCAGCAGAGGCGATCGGTCCACAAGTTTGCCTTAATTATTGTTCCTGTCACTTAAAAGGCCCCAATTATTTCTGCCATTGACGGCGTTTGGTCTTGTTTTGGTCTGTGTTCCATGCCAGTCCCTGAAGGGGTGATCATGGGGGTGCAGACCGTCAGCCAACACTCCTCTTCAGTACACTCGAGTAAGAACCTAAAAAAAAAAAATGAGAATTCTGTTTCTTACCTTCTTATCCTCTACTTCCTCTGCCATGTTATAAAATATATAAAAATATAAAGCAACTGCAATGTGAAGAGCTAAACTAGTGAGAGTCATTCAGCTGATGGTGTGGTGAAGGCTCGATCCTCCTTCCGTTAATTAAGGGCTGGACACGGTCAACACTCAATGAGGCTTATTCCCAACTTCTTAGAATTGTCTTTATACTTATCTTAAAGCCTTAAAGGTTTACAACGATTGTCCAGGGAACTACGTACTGCATGCATTTTAATTGGAACAAAATTATGTTCTCTCAAATTGCGTGCAGAAAATCATATTCCAAAATTATTCTTTTGTCAAGTAATTAGTAATTTCCTCCTTTACGTAGTACCTTCTTCTAATCTGTGCCACAATCGACCTTCGTCCAGTTTTTTATCAATATTCCAGCATAGAAAAATAATTAAAAAATTCCCCAAGTTTGGTGATATGGAGGAAGCTCCCAGGATCAGCTGGGGCACCGCCGCCTCCCCATTATCTTTAATACTGGTTAGGGACATCGTTAATCACCGTCGTCTAATTAAGTGTTTCCTTGTTTTCAACTTTATCTGAGACCAGTTCCCGGCCCTAACTGGCTATTGGGGCTGCTTGGGCTGTCAGAGGCTGTCGGTCAATCTACTTGATATTCAGAAACTGGTCGGAACTGATTTAACGCGAGATAGGTACACGGTCACCCTCCTCCGCCCGCGTTCTACAATTAAATGATAAGAATGCTTGTTCTGGTTGGCTGTTGTTGGCAATGGAGGCGGTGGTTGTATGTGGTTAAGGGTGATGCTTCAGGGATTTGGTCAATTATAGTTGGGTGCAGTTATTGCAAAGAGAAGTGAACACGCAACTGTCTAGGGCGACCAGACGATGGCAATGACACCTGATACAGCAATAGTTCTTATTATAACAACATTTCACTCAAGGAACTCTGTAAAGTTATGATAACCTAATAAAGTGTATTTGAGCGAAAACTTCTTAGAATAAAGTTATTAACATTTTCATGCTTGAATGTCATCTGGCTAGGGCGAAATAGGGCATAATACTTGCTTCTTTAGTTACGAAGACTCGTGTTTTTTATTTGTAATAGTTATGGGTTAAAAACTGAGAATAATACACAAGTAACCCGTATATAGACGAAAGAAACTTATGAAGACTAATAACAGAAGTAAAGAAGCAGAGATGGTGGCGTCAAGTGAATGTGGTTAGTAGGGACTCATTACGGTGAAAATATTACAGTAACAGTTGTAACATTTATAGAAGACACTAGTGGGAGATACGTTCAATTTCGGGAGATGCCGCAATGAGGAAGCCTTGTTGCGGCATCTCCCGAGGCTTCTGATGTAACCTTGACACAGGGTCTGTGCTGCTGAAGCGGGTATTAACCCAGTATAAAGTTCACACAAGCAGACTAAGAGAGCGGACCAACAAGACTTTCTTACTAATGTTTACAGTTTGTTTTTATCTTAGTTAAACGTATTAAGCCAAGCAATAATACTAGAGGCCTGGTCATGGACCGGGCCGCGGGGGCGTTGATCCCCGGAATAACCTCCAGGTAACCTCCAGGAATAACCTCCAGGTAGAGAAGCTGTGTAGACAATTTTCATATTCGGAGTGCGCACGCACGCACACACACGCACACACACACACACACACACACACACACACACACACACACACACACACACACACAAAATGGTAAACAAGCATGAGGAGCATGCAGGAATGACAGGAAAAGCATTGCTGGCGCGTAACGAAGTGTAGAAATGGGAGAATATGTGGTGTATGGTTCCACAAGGGTCAGTCCTATAGGCCGGTGCTGTTTCTTGTATACGTGATTAACATTTCAGAGGGGAAAGAGTCAGACGATGTGAAACTAATGAAAAGAATACAAACAGATGAGGATCAAGAAAAACTATAAAGCGATTTTGAACAGGCCGCAAGCCTGGTCTAATAAATGACTCTAGGACTATAATCACACTAAATGCACGGTTATGGAGTTTAGGGAAGGACAAAGTACAGCGCAGACAGAGTACAGACTCCGGGGGTCACAGGCTGTAAGTCTCACTCAAGGAAAAGGATGCTGGGGTCCAGAGTTAAGGGGCATGTCCTGTGATGAGAGGTTAGGGGAACTCAACCTGACAATACTGGAGGACAGGAGGGATAGTGGGGACATGGTAACGGCATATGAAATGCTGAGAAGAATTGACAAGGTGGACAGGGCCAGATGAGCTCAGATGAGTCATGGAGATGTTAGATGTTAGGAAGTGGAACAATCTGGAGAGTGAAGTATTGGAGACAGGATCCATAAATACCTTTGACAAGAGGTACGATAAGGCTGTTGGAGCAAGGAGAGAATGTATCTTGTAGCGATTGCGAAGAGGCAGGGCCAGGAGCTGTGACATGACCCCTGCAACCATATTGATGAGTATATATATCGGTGAATGCACACACACACACACAATAGGGTTTCTAATTATAGGGAGGTACCACCTCTAGAACTTTACTGGGGACCCTCATCCTCAGAGAAGACAATAAACGTACCTCAGGGAAAACTCAAGGTTCTTCCCGGAGCTGTTTGAATATTTTCTTCTCTTATGCCGTATCCAAAAAGCCGAATTTACTGAATATACCGAACCTCCTTAAAACTGGATTTAAAAAACAATTCATATAGGGTGATATATACATTTTTTTCAATAACAATGATATAAAAAGCTATATTTTTGGACCAAACATAACATGGAAACCTTTGCTATGTATAGCATTAGTCAGTTTAAATTCATTAAATATTTCTTTAAGTCAGTGATACTGACTAATGTTTCCTTTTCTTCAGTTTGATTTCTCCTGATTTATGACGAAAAAAAAGTCCTTTTTGCTAATTCGGCAAGGAACAGTTGCCGAATACACCAACCTCGACGATTCGGCTTAATTGACACGACATACATACATACATATATTCATGCAAAACGACCACTGTGAAAGAATAGTGAAATTCCAAACGCTTTTGTCACTTCTCACATTATCACATTATGTACCTTGATAATGTAAGAAGTCACGAAAGCGTTTGGAATTTCACTATTCTTTCACAGTGGTTGTTTTACATATTCTGATATCACATGTTTATGTGATCTTATTGCATATATATATATATATATATATATATATATATATATATATATATATATATATATATATATATATATATATATATATATAAATATATATATATAAATTATATATATATATATATATATATATATATATATATATATATATATATATATATATATATATATATATATATATATATATATAAAGAGAGAGAGAGAGAGTTAAACATTTGAAGCCAACTACACAAGGCGTTCTGATGTATAAACTAATGTTTAGCAGGAAGTTAGTGGAAGACAATAACACTACCTGACAATGTGCCGCCTTTGGCACAGTGTTGTATAGTAATTAAGGATTCGCTAAACTCGTGAAAATTAAAAATATTATAAAAATGCGAATTTTTAGTATATCTCCGTTTTTATTCAGTTATATTCTATTTAAAATTATCTACAATTAGAAAAAATATTTTATTTTTTCAAGAAAATACATGCAGATTTAATATTTCAATAAAACTGCTAAATTGGCACCGACATAACCCAAATTCAACATAAAAATACTTCCATTTAAGGTCCAGCAGTGAATATGTGACTAAAACCGACCAGAAGAAACATTTTCTATTTATTACCTGGAATTAGCAATTTAAAATTTACATAGATCAAAGTGAAAGTGCAGTTTAGTTTTAGTAAAGTTCATCCACTGAAAGTTTGAATACCACCGGAAAGAAAACATTTTTCAGTAATTGGTCTGAACCCAACGATTCCAAGTTCATGAATTTCATTAAAATTTCAGATTTGCACCTACACAGCCTAAGCTCATAGGCTGTCATCCTTCTTATGAAATGCAATGACATTATAAGTTATTGAATGGAAATAAATATCACTAATTATTTAATAAAATTGGCACACTTAGAGATACATATCCCAATAACGAAGCTTTCTAGGATCCACACCTGGGCTGAAAATTAGAGGCCGATCCAAAGAGGCATACTCAAGTTATCGCACGGATTCCAGTGCTTCAAATTTTATAAACTAATTTAGTATAGTGACAAATTTGCCCACACACAAACGAAACTTAATGGGTACTGACCTGTCTATAAGAGGCATCAGCCATTAACTAGTGAAGTAATTCAGAGCAGGTAAACTCATGTTATATGCGATTACAGGGAAATAAAAATGTCAATATTTTACACGTAAACTAGATATGCGCCTACACAGTTGAATTTCAGTCTCCACCGTCGCTGGAGTGGGAGGAATAATTTGTGGATGCTTGATGCCAAGTAGCAGAGGATTTCGGAAGTTACTGTAGCCGTTCGAGAAGGATGAGAATAGGTTCTACAACTTTGGTCATAGGACACCTTCAAAATGCCAATTGTTCAAGGAATCTGGCTTTAGTCATTTTATACCAGTGTTGAATCTTTGAAGTCATATGTTCATATGTAGCATCTTGCCTAGAAGGGAAGTGGGCAATGAATGGATGTCTAGGGCAATTGGTATAAATTGCTGGCTAGACAGGTACTGCAAGGAACTTGCAATCCCATTCATTGAACATTAAAATGGTATAAAATACCGACAGATTGTTAGGTAAGACACATATGCAACAGTTAGGTATCTTATTTCGAAACGTTTCGCCTACACAGTAGGCTTCTTCAGTCGAGTACAGAAAAGTTGATAGAAGCAGAAGATACTTGAAGACGATGTAATCAGTCCATCACCCTTAAAGTTTTGAGGTGGTCAGTCCCTCGGTCTGGAGAAGAGCATTGTTCCGTTGTCTGAAACAATATGAAGTTGAAGTGACAGAATGGGGCTTTATATAGTGCCAGGAGGTGAGACGTAGGTTGATTTGGGAGGGCAGGTCCTTCTCAAACCCAGCCGTTCTCACTAGTAGAGGTTGTCGAAGTTGATGGTCTGTACCAAGATACCCTTGTGTTGCAGTGTCTGACAGAATGAACATTAAAATGGTATAAAATACCGACAGATTGTTAGGTAAGACACATATGCAACAGTTAGGTATCTTTATTTCGAAACGTTTCGCCTACACAGTAGGCTTCTTCAGTCGAGTACAGAAAAGTTGATAGAAGCAGAAGATACTTGAAGACGATGTAATCAGTCCATCACCCTTAAAGTTTTGAGGTGGTCAGTCCCTCGGTCTGGAGAAGAGCATTGTTCCGTTGTCTGAAACAATATTGTTTCAGACAACGGAACAATGCTCTTCTCCAGACCGAGGGACTGACCACCTCAAAACTTTAAGGGTGATGGACTGATTACATCGTCTTCAAGTATCTTCTGCTTCTATCAACTTTTCTGTACTCGACTGAAGAAGCCTACTGTGTAGGCGAAACGTTTCGAAATAAAGATACCTAACTGTTGCATATGTGTCTTACCTAACAATCTGTCGGTATTTTATACCATTTTAATGTTCATTCTGTCAGACACTGCAACACAAGGGTATCTTGGTACAGACCATCAACTTCGACAACCTCTACTAGTGAGAACGGCTGGGTTTGAGAAGGACCTGCCCTCCCAAATCAACCTACGTCTCACCTCCTGGCACTATATAAAGCCCCATTCTGTCACTTCAACTTCATATTGTTTCAGACAACGGAACAATGCTCTTCTCCAGACCGAGGGACTGACCACCTCAAAACTTTAAGGGTGATGGACTGATTACATCGTCTTCAAGTATCTTCTGCTTCTATCAACTTTTCTGTACTCGACTGAAGAAGCCTACTGTGTAGGCGAAACGTTTCGAAATAAAGATACCTAACTGTTGCATATGTGTCTTACCTAACAATCCCATTCATTGATAACTGGGACCTATTCTTTGGCAAACGTGATATGTATGCAAGGGATGGGGTTCATCTCTCTGGGGATGGAGTGGTTGCATTAGCCAATTCGATTGAGAGGATAATTGATGACTTGTCTAGGAATTTAAACTGATAGATTATAGAGGTATGGGTGTTTGAGGGAAACAATCAGGCTGCACTATTAGGGTTAAAAACAATAGTTATTACCAGGATACCTCAGGGATATGTTTAAAAGACAATATTCAAAATAAAGTTGCTAGTAATGGCAAATCAATTGATCAACGAACAGAGAGAGATATTAGCGGGCAACGAGTGACTAGCTCCCTTAAGGTTTACTATACAAATAGTAGGAGTCTAAGAAATAAGATAGATGAGCTAAGATTACTTGCAAGTGTAGGTAATATAGATATTATTGGTATAACAGAGACCTGGTTCAACCTGAAAGATAGAGAAATGCCTTCCGAATGCAACATACAGGGTTATAAACTATTCCACACTGATAGGGTCAACAGGAAGGGTGGTGGAGTGGCGATGTATGTCAGAGAAAATTTAAATTGTTGTCTTAGGCATAATGTAAGATTAGAAACATCGAACACAGAATCTGTTTGGCTACAGTTTCTCGAGGGACATGACAAATTAATTTTGGGTGTGATTTATAGGTCCCCCAAACCTTGATAGGGAGTGCAGTAAGCTGTTATGGGACGAAATTCATAAGGTATCTAGATATGACGATGTTGTGATAATGGGAGATTTTAACTTTAGACAAATTGATTGGAACAATATGACAGGAAATCTTGATTCTAGTGACTTTCTTGATACGATTCAGGATTGATTTTTAGAACAGGTTGTGACAGAACCAACTAGAGGAAACAATCTGCTTGACTTGGTACTTGCCAACAAAGATTCATTAATTAATAATCTTGAGGTTAATGATGAGCTTGGGAAAAGTGATCACAAATCACTTAGTTTCAATATATCATGGAATTACCCAGATAACTGCAATCAAATCTCTGTCACAGATTTTCGCTTGGCCGACTTCATGGGACTGAAAAATTACCTGGGTAGGCCAAATTGGGATGTCCTGGCTATGGGTCAGGTAGGTGATCTTGGTTGCCAATATGACGTTTTTCAGAGCATAGTTCTAGCTGCCCAGACAACTTTTGTTATGAGTAGGGAAATTAGATCTAACAAAAATAATCCCAAATGGATAAACAATAGATTAAAACATCTCATTGGTCAGGCGTATCAAAAGAGGGGATGGGCAGTTAAGAAAATATATTCAATTAAAGAGAGAAATAAAGAAAGGAATAAGAAAAGCAAAAAGGGATTATGAGGCTAAGGTCGCCAGGGATTCAAAGACTAACCCAGAAGGGTTCTTTCAGGTATACAGAAGAAAGATTAGGGACAAGATTGGCCCACTTAAGAGTAACTCTGGTCAGATCACTGACAGTGATAAGGATATGTGTGAAACTCTAAATACCTACTTCCTCTCAGTTTTCACCCAGGAAAATACTAGAGATATTCCTGAAATAATAGATTATGTAGAACAGGATGATAAACTATGCATGATTGCGGTAACTCGTAACATGGTCCTCAGACAAATAGAGAAACTTAAACCTAACAAATCCCCAGGTCCTGATGAACTGTTTGCAAGGGTGTTAAAGGAATGTAAAGAGGAACTTAGCATACCTTTGGCTAATCTTTTTAACATATCACTACAAACTGGCATAGTGCCTGATAAGTGGAAAATGGCAAATGTAATACCAATTTACAAGGCAGGTGACAGATCATTGGCTTCGAACTATAGACCAATAAGCCTTACCTCCATAGTGGGAAAATTTATGGAATCATTAATTGCGGAAGCAATTCGTAGCCATCTTGATAGGCACAGATTGATTAATGAATCTCAACATCGTTTTACAAAGGGGCGTTCCTGTCTTACGAATTTACTAACTTTTTTCACTAAGGTGTTTGAGGAGGTAGATCATGGTAATGAATATGATATTGTGTATATGGACTTCAGTAAGGCTTTCGATAGAGTTCCACACCTGAGGCCATTGAGGAAATTCAAGGCACACGGAATAGGAGGAGAAATTTTTTCCTGGGTAGAGGCATGGTTAACAAATAGGCAGCAGAGAGTTTGCATAAATGGGGAGAAATCAGAATGGGGGCACGTCACAAGCGGTGTTCCTCAGGAGTCAGTGTTGGGCCCGTTGTTGTTCACAATTTACATAAACGACATAGTTAGTTTAATATGTTTATTATGCATCCCATACCCATCCTGTGGGCGGTAGTCAAAAGATTACAGAGGTACATAATTGGTCCAGGGACTGGACTCCAAAGTTTTGATAGCTGAGCAAGTTACAGAGGTAATGAACTCACAATTTACAAAGGTAATGAACTCACAATTTACAAAGGTAATGAACTCACAATTTACAAAGGTAATGAACTCACAATTTACAAAGGTAATGAACTCACAATTTACAAAGGTAATGAACTCACAATTTACAAAGGTAATGAACTCCAGGTAAGTCTGGTCACAATCATGACAAGTTACAAAGGTATTTACAGATTACAGAGGTACGTAATGGGTCCAGGGACTGGGCCCCCAAAGTTTTGATAGCTGAACTAGGTACAAAGGTAATGAGCTCACAAGTTACAAAGGTAATGAATTCTGTAGAATGGTTACTTACGTTTATACTTTGGCTACAATCATGAACAAATTATAGAGTAATGAGCAATTCACACTTCCACACCCGGTCACAACTGTAATGAGTTATTGGTGCAAATATTGATTGTTGAGTCACACACACCACACACACACACACACACACACACACACACACACACACACACACACACACACACACACACACACACACACACACACACACACACTTTAGTTTAATATCTTTATGCACCCCGTAAGGGAATAAATAGCGACATAAGCAAATTTGCTGATGACACCAAAATTGGCCGTCCAATTCAATCTAATGAGGACCCTAGAGCACTCCAGGATGATTTGAATAGACTGATGCAATGGTCGGAGAAGTGGCAGATGCAGCTTAATATTGACAAATGCAAAGTTCTAAATGTTGGACAGGTAAATTACCATGCCACATATAAACTAAATAATGTAGATCTTAATACTACTGATTGCGAAAAGGATTTAGGAGTTCTGGTTAGCAGTAATCTAAAACCAAGACAACAGTGCATTAGTGTTCGCAATAAAGCTAACAGAATTCTCGTCTTCATATCTAGAAGTATAAATAATAGAAGTCCTCAGGTTGTTCTTCAACTCTATATATCCTTGGTTAGGCCTCATTTAGATTATGCTGCTCAGTTCTGGTCACCGTATTACAGAATGGATATAAAAGCTCTGGAAAACGTACAGAGGAGGATGACAAAGATTATCCCATGTATCAGAAATCTTCCCTATGAGGATAGAGTGAGGGCCCTGAATCTGCACTCTCTCGAAAGGCGTAGAATTAGGGGGGATATGATCGAGGTGTATAAATGGAAAACAGGAATAAATAAAGGGGATGTAAATAACGTGCTGAAAATTTCCAGCCAAGACAGGACTCGCAGCAATGGTTTCAAGTTGGAAAAATTCAGATTCAGGAAGGATAAAGGAAAGCACTGGTTTGGTAATGGAGTTGTGGATGAGTGGAACAAACCCCCGAATACAGTTATTCAGGCTAAAACGTTGTGTAGTTTTAAAAATAGGTTAGATAAATACATGAGTGGGTGTGAGTTGGACCTGACTAGCTTGTGCTGCTGTGTCTGGTGCCGTGCTCCTTCCTTGAGTGGAGGTGACCAGACTGGGTGGGTCACTGGGCTAATCCGGGGGGGTCATTGGGCTCATCCGGGGGGGACATGGACCTGCTCCGCATGGGTCAGTAGACCTGTTGCAGTGTTCCTTCTTTCTTATGTTATTATGTAAGTTGATCGGATAATTAGATATAAATTTTGTTTTAAGAACGTAAGAACATAAGAAAGTAGGAACACTGCACCAGGCCGAGAAAATTCAGGTCATTATGTGGCCTGAGGATTCACCAACCAGTCACTACACTAGTCATTGATAGCTACACCACTTGTATAAGTGGTGTAGCTATCAATACAATGAGGCCTCCGATTGTCATTAAAGCTAGAGGCGTAAAACATATATGGTGAAAAATCATAAAAGGTATCTCGTTAATACAGAGATGCCTAATAGGCAGCCTTATCGAGATTATAAGTCGAGGCTACTGGTTTGCTAGTTTTGTACGATACTAATTCTGCTAACCATAGCTAGAAATACTCGTTCAGATTTGATCTTTTCCTGTTTTTACGGCCATCTTGTTGCAAGGCGTATCGCGACTTGTATTGTAAATTGATTATTTTGGATTAAAAATACGTTTTTATATATCCTAAGCTAACTTGGAGAAAATAACATATGTCGACTTACGTTAACCGTTTATAACTTGACGCTGGGTACCTCGTAAAAAAATTATGGTACTTATATGAAGAAGTGGTGGAGTAATTAACCAGTACTCCAACCCATTTTAGCAACGCTAGTGTTATTAGTGTAGATTTGAATGTGTGCTGGTGCTGTGCAACCCTTGCGTGGGGCACAACCACTATGAACTCCAAAACCACCACGTGCTTGGCAACCACTGCATGCTGCGGTATCACCACGTGTTGTGCATTCACTGCGTGCTACGCTATCACCACGTGCTGTGCAGCCACCTAATGCTCCCAAATCACCATGTGTTATATTGTCATGCATGTCGTGACCGTCTTCTAAAATATGCTAATGTGTGGTTAAATTATTTTCTAGCCTTCTGTAACCAACCTTAACTTAAAATATAGAAACTATCATTTGTTGTGATACAGTGAGTATTCAAAAAGGCATAATGATGATCATGAAAGAAAATTATCGTAAACCTGACAGGCTTCATCCTGTAAATATGTTGGTAGAATTATCGACAATATGTAAAGTAAAAGGACACAAGTGCAACTAATGTGACATTTTATTGTGGCAACGTTTCGCTCTCCAAGAGCTTCGTCAAGCCATAACTGCTTGACAAAGCTCTTGGAGAGCGAAACGTTGCCACAATAAAATGTCACATTAGTTGCACTTGTGTCGTTTTACTTTACAGGCTTTATCCTCACACTCGGCAAGGTCTCCGTGGTGACGTAGAGGTTACGTTGTGAGAGCTGAGTTACCAAGTACAGACAAAATGGACATACAAGAAACAGAAGGCAGGATTATAAGATTAACTTGATAAATTTAAAGCCATACCTGATGGTAAGAAACGAAGAGAAATGTTCTGCATAATATGCGATATAAGGGTTACCTAACTTTGATACAGTTGTATACTTTTAGCAATAAAAAAATTGATTTGTCAATGTTTTGAGCTTCTAGTGACCTAGCAATGGGAGACGTATCGCATAATTTTTTAATTTGTTTATTTGAGGTTAAAAAATATGTTTTGTGTATGTAAGTAACCTGAAATAGCATAAGCTTATCTAATGTAAAATTTATAAGAATTTCTATATGCAAAGAACGTTCAGAATTTGAGGCCGGAAGTCACTTAAGAAAATGTTTGTGATATATGGTAATAAAGAGGGTGGCAATGGTGGGTGAACTGAATGTTGTACAACGTCCTTACACAGCTCTGATGCTGAGTGGCAGTGTGCACAAGAGTTCAAGTGGGATTACCTCACAAAGATGATAAATACGATGTTTCAGTCATCTCGTGCATTATATCAGGATGTTCCTGTCTTGATACCATGCTATCCAGAGCTTGGTTCTAGATGTTGTATGTTGACGGTTATTTATGCATTGGCACAGTTGTGGCATATAATTACACTGCCTAGCATTGTAATCGGGACTTGACATTTATGCTACCACAGTGTACAAAGATAAAATAGCTGCTAACTTGTAAATAGGTTGTAAATACCTGTAACTAACCCTTTACTTCACTGTTAAGCAAAGTACTATGTTTTTTATTCCTGACGGCACTATTAAGTTGTTAACTATACTAGATTATGTACCGTATGTCTCGAGATATAAGGCACAAGAGCATACAAGGTTCACCCCAATTTTGGCAGGCAAATACTGGGGAAAAATCAGTACATCAAACTGATAGTGAGCTAGTGGCATATACATGTAAGAAAATAATCCTACGCTCTTACACTATGTCATTGTTTTGCTGGTATTTGATGAGGGGGGGGTACCTTTTTACTTCCAGAGCACATATGTATGACTTCATAAATGTACCTTTGGTGAGGGGTGGATGTGTAGGTTTTAATGGTATGTGGTGAGGTTTTTACCTTTAAGAATTGTTTTGTATATAAAACTTGGCATAAGATGTATAAGTGTGCTGAAGTAGATTATCTGGATATGTTGGTACACCTGTGTGAAGTGTACCTTTTTCTTTTTGGATAGTGTGTACGTATGTTGTACTTTAATTTTGTTGTTACATGTTGATTGGTTTAGTGACATATGTTTGCTTCCATGTATAATGTATACTGTATTTTAAATAAAACATAAAAAAAGTGAGCTAGTGGCTACCTGCAGCAAAGCTGAAAGAGGTGGAGCCTTGAGCAGCCTGTCGTCTGTTTAACTGACAACAATCACTAAAACAAACTTGGCTACTTGTTTGCAGATGGCTACTTTACAGTTATTAACAACAACAAAAGCTGGTTTGCTTATTATGAGCTGATACATGAAAACTATAACTAATAAGAGTTACTAATCACTAAAGTTCTCTGGGAAGTAGTTTTGCATAGGGTGTTTGGACTTTAGTTTACTGGTACCGCAACATTAAAAATGCCACTTACCAGTAGCCTAAAGCCTACCCTTGGTCCTGACCTTCAGCATATAAGATGCAGGGTGATTTTCTGAGACTTTTTTTTCGGGGGGGGGGATGAGAGCACGTTTTGTATGTAAATTCGCTATATCACCTACACAAATATTATTTAATTGTTTATATGTGAAATTTCTCCTCTCCGGCTATTTTTCATATGTGCCTTCATTAATATTCACAAGAAAGCTTCAGATTTATATATCTGATGGTAAAATTAACAGATGCAGATATCAGCAGTCTCATTAACACACTGTATGCAGATCTGTCATTGTGAATCGGATTGTGGTATCAATGGCAAAGGCACAGGTATAAATTTTGAAACTGATTGTGATGATAATAGTGGGTTTATTGATGGTGATAGTGTGGTTTTCGATCATGATAGTGTGGATATTGATGGTGGTTGGTGATAGTGGGGTTGATGGTGATAATGGAGTTATTGATAGTGATACTGTGGTAATTGATGATGAAGGTGAAGTATAATTAGCCGGAATATTGATGGAGAAGTGATGAAGGTGATAAGAAAATACTAATGAGGAAACAGTTAAAATGATGCTACGATCATAAACTAGCAATAATGAAGCAAGAAAAGGATGGTAATGGAGTAAAGATGAAAATGGTAATGGAGTAAGGATGATGGTATGGTTGGAGATGATAGAGTAGGTAAACAGATGGTGATGGAGTAAGGATAAAGATGAAGGCAGAAGATATGAGAAGGATGGAGTAAGGGGGGAGATGACGACGATGGAGTAAGAAGAAAGGTAATGGAGTAAATATGGATGAAATGATAATGTAGTAATACTGAAGATGGAGGCAAAAGGATTGAGACAATGACACAAGAAAGCATATGATGATCATGATGACAGAATGAAGACGGAGATGGTGGTGATAAATTTGGAGATGGAGGTGATGGAGTAAGGATAGTGAAGGAGGGTGTTTGACTCTGGCAGATAACGAGTCAGAAGAAAAATTCCGTAATTAAACACGACACGTTGACTGACGCCCACCTCAAGTGATTATTGTCTCTAATTAGATTTCTCCATAAATATCCTCGTTCATACATCTTTTTCCATGCCAGAGTTTATCACTTTTACGATTGTCATTTTCTTTGCCAAATTTTGCTTCTTAATGCCAGCAAACTAAGTATTAGTGATAAGAAAGTAATCAAGACGATGATATATATATATATATATATATATATATATATATATATATATATATATATATATATAACAACATCACTAGCTAGGACTCGAACCCCTGTCTTTGTCCCTTT
>NC_091318.1:7059345-7136845 GCF_038502225.1 Cherax quadricarinatus
ACATCCACTCCACCACCTCACTCAGGGTGGAGGAAGGATTTAGGAAGAAAAGATGTCAAGGAGATATGCTGCGATAAGAAGTAGAGGATAATGTTAACGAAGACTATCTTGCTCGGTCACGCAGATCTAAAACATCTGTTTAGATATTCCAGGATATCTTATGAATTTACCCGGATTTTTTTCCCATTTAGCTTTCCTACGATATCATGAAAATGTATCTGTCTTTCATTTACTCTGATAATATTTGCATATAATTAAAGAAGATTCCAAGGTGTTGCACATGTGCTTAATTTACTCATGATTCCTAGTATAGTATAAGACACGCAGAGATATACACAAGTAGCCAAGCATGGAGCTGACCTGTATCGAGTAAGGACGTATCTTGTGAGCTCTAAGTGAACGGAACCAGTCATGCTTTCTTTGAGGCAGATGTTCCTGCAAGTGAAGGAACTGGGGGAAGCTTTGAGAGAGATAGGGCAACCACAAGAGGATTTGTAGTAATTCTCTTGTGGTGAATCCTCAAGGCAACGCAGGAAGCTGAGCAGTGGTTAGGAGTAATGGAACGAAGCTGAAGATCAAGAGGAAGGATAAAGAAATGGAAATCACTAGAAATTTTGCTGTGCTACAGGACGAATGAAGGTTGACCATCCTCATCTTAACAACGGTCAGGGGTTACTTTAAGAGGACGGATCACAATCGGAAACGCACAAATGAATGTAAGAATGTTGTTTTAGTTGAGGATTCGCTGGTAAAAATACACTGACGAGGCGTTCTATCTCAGAGACAGGAAGAGGAGGCAGAGGGTTGGGATGAAGGATATTGTTAGCTGTCTTGAAAACATTATGGAACATAACAGGACAAATCATATTATCTGTCTCACCGTTGGATGTGAGAGTGAGGACATAATTAAAAAGTGTAGAGCGGAGATAGGTATAATTAGGAAGATAGAAGGGAACGTCTAATATGTGGCATTTTGCCGAAGAGAAGAGAAAAGTTGGAACTGAATGGCTTTCGAGGCCACTTGGCATTAATTACTGGCTGGACACTGTAAAGACATTGCAATACCATTCATAGACAACTGGAACCTCTTCTATGGTAAAAATTACATGTTTGCCAGGGATGGGGGTTTACTTATCTAAGGCAGGTGTGGAACTCTGGCTAATTCAGTAGAGAGAACTCATAGGTGCTCAAACTAGAAAGAATGGTGTGTTTTTTGTGAGGAAAATTGTATTGTAAAACCAGCAATCTAAGCTGTTTAAATCATCAAGCTTGTGATAATGTGGATTTCAGGAATAACCTTTATATTTTAACTTTGGGTAAATATAATTACATTAAAAATTGTGAAAAGGTAAAGATAAGTAGAGAAATGACACAGAACAAAAATCCAGGCTTTTTAGTAGTTCAAGAATTATTTTTGAGGTAGTTTGTAACAGAATCTACCTGAGTTAATAGCCTCGACTTGGTTTTATCAAATGAGGAAACCCACAATAATATCTAGAGATCACTGAAGAACTTGGTGAAAGTGAACACAAGTCTAATACCTTTAATATTACTTGGAAGAACGAGAATTTTGTTCTCCTAATTTTAATGGACTTAGTAAACACCTGTCTGGTCTCCAATGATCCTATTAATGAAAATCATACAATGACGAAAGGATCTGAGAATATTACTTTTTTCTTGATAATATACAATATGACCAAATTTTATATATTGCCCAGAGAGAAATTAGGTCAAACAAAAAGAAACTAAACATCTATTAAGAGAGAAGAGAGGAAGTTATAGATGCATCAGAAGGGGAGAAGACAACCTTATTGAGAGGTAAAGAAGGGGATTAGAAAGGCTAAATGTGACAATGAAATTAAAATAGCTAATAAATCAAAGACAACCCAATAAGGGTTCTTTTAAGTGTTTATGACGAAGATCAGGAAAAAAAACAGGACGTCTGAGAACTGGGTCCGGACGGCTTTCTGATAATGAGCAAGACATGTCTCAGAACTCAGTAATTATTCACGCCCTGAAGAAATTAAATTAAGTAATATTACAATCACGAGGGATATGATTCACACACAGTTAGACAAGAACATAACATAAGAAAGAAGGAACGCTGCAACAGGCCTACTGGCCTATGCGAGGCAGCTCCATTTCTCTCATCGGCTTAAGCCAATGCCTTGACCTAGTGAGGTCAGACACGTCACTTAAGAGAGGAGCACTGCATCCGACCTAGTAGCACAAGCTAGTCAGGTCCAACTCACACCCACCTACACCCACTCATGTATTTATCCAATCTATTTTTAAAACTACACAACGTCTTAGCGTCTATGACGGTACTCGGGAGTTTGTTCCACTCATCCACAATTTTATTACCAAACCAGTGCTTTCCTATATCCTTCCTGAATCTTAATTTTTCCAATTTAAAGTCATTGTTGCGAGTCCTATTTGCATCCCCTTTATTAATTTCTGTTTTCCGTTTATACACCTCAGTCATATCCTCCCTAATTCTACGCATTTCTAGAGAGTGCAGGTTCGGGCCCTCAGCCTATCCTCATAGGGAAGATTTCTGATACATGGGATCAATTTTGTCATCCTCCTTTGTACATTTTCCAGTGCATTATATCCATTCTGTAATACGGTGACCAAAACTGTGCAGCATAATCTAAATGAGGCTCTAAACCAAAATATGTACAGTTGAACAACCTGAGGACTTCTATTATTTATACTTCTTGCTATGAAGCCAAGGATTCTGTTAGTTTTATTGCGAACACAAATGCACTGTTGTCTTGGTTTTAGATTACTACTAACCAGAACTCCTAAATCCTTATATTAAGATCTACGTTATTTAGTTTATATGTGGCATGGTTATTTTCCTGTCCAACATTTAGAACTTAGCATTTGTCATTATTAAACTGCATCTGCCACTTCTTCAACCTCTCCATCAGTCTAATCAAATCATCCTGGAGTGCTCTAATGTCCTCATTAGAATGAATTGACCGGCCTATTTTGGTGTCATCAGCAAATTTGCTTATGGTATAAACCTTGGTAATAAATACCGACAAGTTGGTTTAGAAAGACACGTAAGCAAACACTATAACATATTTATTAGAAAACGTTTCGGTCCTGGAACCTTGATCACTTCTAAGGTTAGAAGTGATCAAGGTTCCAGGACCGAAACGTTTTCTAATAAATATGTTATAGTGTTTGCTTACGTGTCTTTCTAAACCAAATTTGCTTATGCCGCTATTTATTCCCTCATTTATGTCGTTTATGTAGATTGTGAACAAGGGGCCCAGCACTGACCCCTGTGGAACACCACTTGTAAAATGCCCCCATTCTGATTTCTCCCCATTTATGCAATCTTTCTGCTGCCTATTCACCAACCATGCCTCAACCCAGAAAAAAAATTCTCTTCCTATTCCATGTGCCGTAAGTTTCCTCAACAGTCTCAGAGGTGGAACTCTATCGAAAGCCTTACTGAAGTCCATATACACAATATCATATTTAATGCCATGATCTACCTCCTCAAATTCCTTAGTGAAGAAAGTTAGTAAATTCGTAAGACAGGAACGCCCCTTTGTAAAACCGTGCCAAGATTCATTAATCAATTTATGCCTTTCGAGATGGCTACTAACAAACTAAAGCAAAAGTCCCTGAACCCCAAAGAAATGTTTTCAAGGACACTTAAATGGCGCAAGTGAGAACTTAGTCACTAACAAGCTTGTTTAATGCATCAACCCAAACAAGTGTTACGGTAGAAGTGGTGGGGTCAGACCCCACTTCTACTAACACGACTATCACTCCATTTCTACTAGTATTGCTGCTATTACTTTTGCCTTCCTTCACCCTTCATTTCC
This sequence comes from Cherax quadricarinatus, assembly GCF_038502225.1. NCBI lineage: Eukaryota > Metazoa > Arthropoda > Malacostraca > Decapoda > Parastacidae > Cherax > Cherax quadricarinatus. The sequence goes on from NC_091318.1 coordinate 7,063,194, forward strand.
CTTCTCTTGTGCCACTAAAACTACTCTCCCTACATTTTACTACCATACCACCTCTAATTCCACTACCCGCCTTCCCACTACAACTAATTTTTGCTCCTCTCTTCATCCCGTCGCTGTCTTCCCTCACCTATATACACTGGCTCACTTATTCTTTTGTGTTTGTGTTACTTTGTAAATGGTCCAAGTCGGACTTAAATAGCAACGCTCTTCTCGCCGAATAAGGCAAAAATCATTCTGAACCTAACGAAAAATATATATTTCATTGTGTTTGCTTATTAAATTATTGTAAACTTATGTAAAATATATTTAGTTGTATTAGTCTAAATTAAACTACGCTTGTTATAATAAGGTTAGGTAAGTTTTCTAAGGTCCTTTTAGTACAAAATTATTAATTTTTAAAATAGCATAAATGAAAAAAAATATATCCTTAACCGTATAAGAGAAAATTTTAGAAAGGACTTAATTTTAAATGAACCAGAGTTGTCAGGCAGCCTATTGCAGGAAGCCAGCTAAACATTGGACGCTCTAAACATCTACACCGCTCGAGTGGCAGTTTTTAGGTTTAATTATATGTTAAACCCTAGCACTGAGGTACGTGTGTAAGTAGAAGTTCTCGAGGTGATGCTGTAGTGTGATTGGATGACGTAGGTACGTGGGATAGATGGATTAGGTAGGAGAGAAGGTGGAGGTGGGAAGGATTGATGGTGCAGGTGGAAGGGATGGATGGTGCAGGTGGGAAGGTTGGATGCACGTGGGAGGGAGGGATGGTGCAGGTGGGAGGGATGATGCAGGTGGGAGATATGGTGCAGGTGGGAGGGAGGGATGGTGCAGGTGAGAGGGAGGGATGACGCAGGTGAGAGGGTTGGATGATGCAGATGGGAGGGAAGGATGGTGCAGGTGGGAGGGTTGGATGATGCAGGTGCCAGGGAGAAAGGGTGCAGGTGGGAGAGAGGGATGGTGCAGGTTGGAATGTTAGATGATGCAGGTGGAAGGGAGGGATGGTGCAGGTGGGAGGGTTGGATGATGCAGACGGGAGGGAGGGATGGTGCAGGTGGGAGGGAGAGATGGTGCAGGTGGGAGGGTTGGATGATGCAGGTGGGAGGGATGGTACAGGTGGGAGGGAGGGATGGTGCAGGTTGGAGAGTTGGATGATGCAGGTGGGAGGGAGGAATGGTGTAGGTGGGAGGGAGGGATGGTGCAGGTGGGATGGTGCAGTTGGGAGGGATGATGCAGGTGGGAGGGAGGTATGGTGCAGGTGGGAGGGAGGGATGGTGCAGGTGGGGGGATGATGCAGGTAAGAGGGAGGGATGGTGCAGGTGGGAGGGATCATGCAAGTGGGAGGGAAGGATGGTGCAGGTTGGAGGGAGGGATTGTGCAGGTGGGGGGATGATGCAAGTGGGAGGGAAGGATGGTGCAGGTGGGTGGGAGGGATGGTGCAGGTGGGAGGGAGGGATGGGGCAGGTGGGAAGGAGGGATGGTGCAGGTGGGAGGGAGGGATGGTGCAGGTTAGAGGGATGATGCAGGTGAGAGAGAGGGATGGTGCAGGTGGGAGGGAAGGATGGTGCAGGTGGGAAGGAGGGATGGTGCATGTGGGAGGGAGGGATGGTGCAGGTGGGAGGGAAGGATGGTGCAGTTGGGAAGGAGGGATGGTGCAGGTGGGAGGGAGGGATGGTGCAGGTGGGAGGGATGATGTAGGTGATAGAAAGGGATGGTGCAGGTGGGAGGGAGGGATGGTGCAGGTGGGAAGGAGGGATGGTGCATGTGGGAGGGAGGGATGGTGCAGGTGGGAGGGATGATGTAGGTGAGAGAGAGGGATGGTGCAGTTGGGATGGAGGGATGGTGCAGGTGGGATGGAGGGATGGTGCAAGTGGGAGGGAGGGATGATGCAGGTGAGAGAGAGGGATGATGTAGGTGGGAGGGAGGGATGGTGCAGGTGGGAGGGAGGGATGGTGCATGTGGGAGGGAGGGGTGGTGCAGGTGGGAGGGATGATGCAAGTGAGAGGGAGGGATGGTGCAGGTGAAAGGGAAGGATGGTGCAGGTGGGAGGGATGATGCAGGTGATAGGGAGAGTGCAGGTGGGAGGGAGGGATGGTGCAAGTGGGAAGGAGGGATGGCGCATGTGGGAGCAAGGGATGGTGCAGGTGGGAGGGATGATGCAGGTGAGAGAGAGGGATGGTGCAGGTGGGAGGGAGGGATGGTGCAGGTGGGAGGGAGAGATGGCGCGCGAGGGAGGGATGATGCAAGTGAGAGGGAGGGATGGTGCAGGTGAGAGGGAGGGATGGTGCAGGTGGGAAGGAGGGATGGAGCAGGTGGGAGGGAGGGATGGTGCAGGTAGGAGGGATGGTGCAGGTGAGAGTGAGGGATGGCGCAGGTGGGAGGGAGGGATGGTGCAGGTGGGAAGGAGGGATGGTGCATGTGGGAGGGAGGGATGGTGCAGGTGGGAGGGAGGGATGGTGCAGGTTAGAGGGATGATGCAGGTGAGAGAGAGGGATGGTGCAGATGGGAGGGAAGGATGGTGCAGGTGGGAAGGAGGGATGGTGCATGTGGGAGGGAGGGATGGTGCAGGTGGGAGGGAAGGATGGCGCAGGTGGGAAGGAGGGATGGTGCAGGTGGGAGGGAGGGATGGTGCAGGTGGGAGGGATGATGTAGGTGATAGAGAGGGATGGCACAGGTGGGAGGGAGGGATGGTGCAGGTGGAAGGGAGGGATGCTGCAGGTGGGAGGGATGATGTAGGTGAGAGGGATGGTGCAGGTGGGAGGGAGGGATGTTGCAGGTGGGAAGGAGGGATGGTGCATGTGGGAGGGAGAGATGGTGCAGGTGGGAGGGGTGATGCAGGTGAGAGAGAGGGATGGTGTAGGTGGGAGGGAGGGATGGTGCAGGTGGGAGGGAGGGATGGTGCATGTGGGAGGAAGGGATGGTGCAGGTGGGAGGGATGATGCAAGTGGGAGGGAGGGATGGTGCAGGTGAAAGGGAGGGATGGGGCAGGTGGGAGGGATGATGCAGGTGATAGGGAGAGTGCAGGTGGGAGGGAGGGATGGTGCAAGTGAGGAGGGATGGCGCATGTGGGAGGGAGGGATGGTGCAGGTGGGAGGGATGATGCAGGTGAGAGAGAGGGATGGTTCAGGTGGGAGGGAGGGATGGTGCACTAGGGAGGGATGATGCAGGTGAGAGGGAGGGAAGGTGCAGGTGAGAGGGAGGGATGGTGCAGGTGGGAAGGAGGGATGGTGCAGGTGGGAGGGAGGGATGGTGCAGGTGGGAGGGATGATGCAGGTGAGAGAGAGGGATGGTTCAGGTGGGAGGGAGGGATGGTGCACTAGGGAGGGATGATGCAGTTGAGAGGGTGGGATGGTTCAGGTGGGAGGGAGGGATGGTGCACTAGGGAGGGATGATGCAGGTGAGAGGGAGGGATGGTGCAGGTGGGAGGGAGGGATGGTGCAGGTGGGAGGGATGATGCAGGTGAGAGAGAGGGATGGTGCAGGAGGGAGGGATGGTGCAGGTGGGAAGGAGGGATGGTGCATGTGGGAGGGAGGGATGGGGCAGGTGGGAGGGATGATGCAGGTGAGAGATAGGGGTGGTGCAGGTGGGAGGGAGGGATGGTTCAGGTGGGAGGGAAGGATTGTGCATGTGGGAGGGAGGGATGGTGCAGGTGGGAGGGATGATGCAGGTGAGAGAGAGGGAAGTTGCAGGTGGGAGGGAGGGAGGGAGCAGGTGGGAGGGAGGGATGGTACAGGTGGGGGGAAGGATGATGCAGGTGGTAGGAAGGGATTGTGCAGGTGGGAGGGAGGGATGGTGCAGGTGATTGGGAGGGATGGTGCAGGTGGGAGGGATGGTGCAGGTGGGAAGGAGGGATGGTGCAGGTGGGAGGGAGGCATGGTGCAGGTGGGAGGGATGATGCAGGTGAGAGAGAGGGATGGTGCAGGTGAGAGGGAGGGATGGTGCAGGTGGGAGGGATGGTGCAGGTGGGAAGGAGGGATGGTGCAGGTGGGAGGGATGCAGGTGAGAGAGAGGGATGGTGCAGGTAGGAGGGAGGGATGGTGCAGGTAGGAAGGATGGATGGTGCAGGTGGGAGGGATGGATGGTGCAGGTGGGAGGGATGATGCAGGTGAGAGAGAGGGGTGGTGCAGGTGGGAGGGAGGGATGGTGCAGGTGGAAGGGAGGGATGGTGCAGGTGGGAGGGAGGGATGATGCAGGTGGGAGGGAGGCATGGTGCAGGTGGGAGGGAGGGATGGTGCAGGTGGGAAGGATGGTTCAGGTGAGAGGGAGGGATGGTGCAGGTAGGTTTGAGGGATAGTGCAGGTGGGAGGGATGATGAAGGTGAGAGGGAGGGTTGATGCAGGTGGGAGGGAGGGATGATGCAGGTGGGAGGTAGGGATGGTGCAGGTGGGAGGAATGGATGGTGCAGGTGGGAAGGATGGATGGTGCAGGTGGGAGGGAGGGAGGGTGCAGGTGGGAGGGATGGATGGTGCAGGTGGGAGGGATGGATGGTGCAGGTGGGAGGGATGGATGGTGCAGGTGGGAGGGATGGATGGTGCAGGTGGGAGGGATGGATGGTGCAGGTGGGAGGGAGGGATGGTAAACACTTGGTCTACACACCCCTTACCTTTCCTTAAAGCCTCCTTGTTCATCTGCTATCCTACTCTGTGTTACTCTTAATTCACTTTACCAAGTATACTCAGACTTATTCCCCTATAATTTTTGCACTCTCTTTTATCCCCTTTGCCTTTATACAAAGGAACTATGCATGCTCTTTGCCAATCCCTAGGTACCTTACCCTCTTCCATACATTTATTAAATAATAGCACCAACCACTTCAAAACTATATCCTCTCCTGCTTTTAACATTTGTATCTTTATCTCGTCAATCCCAGCTGTCTTACCCCCTTTCATTCTACCCCTTGCCTCACAAACTGCCCCCATACTCACAATTGGCTCCCTCCATCTTCCCGATACCTCTAATTCTTCATTTAATAACTCTCCTCTCCCATTTTTAACTGTCAGATCCATTTGTTCCCTAGGCTTCCTCAACTTATTAATCTCACTCCAAAACTTTTGCTTATTTTCAGCAAAATTTGTTGATAACATCTCACCCACTTTCTCATTTATTCTCTTTTCACATTGCTTCACCACTCTCTTAACCTCTCTTTTTTTCTCCACATACTCTTCCCTCCTTGTATCACTTCTACTCTGTAAAAACCTCTCATATGCTAACTTTTTCTCCCATACTACTCTCTTTTCATCATCATTCCACCAATCGCTCTTCTTCCCTCCCACACCCACTTTCCTGTAACCACAAACTTCTGCTGGACACTTCTGCTGGACACTCATTCTTGAACCTACCCCATACATCTTCGACCCTATTGCCTATACTCTCACTAGCCCATCTATCCTCCAATAGTTGTTTATATCTTACCCTAACTGCCTCCTCCTCCTTTAGTTTATACACCTTCACCTCTCTCTCACTTGCTGCTTCTATTTTCCTTGTATCCCATCTACCTTTTACTCTCACTGTAGCTACAACTAGAAAGTGATCTGATATATCTGTGGCCCCTCTATAAACATGTATATCCTGGTCTACTCAACTGTCTTTTATCTACCAATACATAGTCCAACAAACTACTGTCATTACGCCCTACATCATATCTTGTATACTTATTTATCCTCTTTTTCTTAAAATACGTATTACTTATAACTAAACCCCTTTCTATATAAAATTCAATCAAAGGGCTCATATTTTCATTTACACCTGGCACCCCAAACTTACCTACCACACCCTCTCTAAATGTTTCTCCTACTTCAGCCTTTAGGTCCCCTACCACAGTTACTCTCTCACTTGGTTCAAAAGTTCCTATACATTCGCTTAACATCTCCCAAAATCTCTCTCTCTCCTCTACAATTTTCTCCAGGTGCATGCACGCTTATTATGACCCACTTTTCACATCCGACCCTTATTTTAATCCACATAATCCTTGAATTTATACATTTATATTCCCTCTTCTCCTTCCATAACTGGTCCTTCAACATTATTGCTACCCCTTCCTCATCTCTAACTCTCTCAGCTACTCCTGACTTAATCCCATTTATTTCTCCCCACTGAAACTTGCTTACCCCCTTCAGCTTTGTTTCGCTTAGGGCCAAGACATTCAACTTCTTTTCATTCATAACATTAACAATCATCTCTTTCTTATCATCTGCACTACATCCACGCACATTCAAGCATCCCAGTTTTATAAAGTTTTTCTTCTTCTGATTTTTAGTAAATGTGTACAGTACATGATACAACTTATACACACCTAGCTGATATCACTGACACACTATACAGGAAGCCTCTGGTTATGCAGAGCATTTCGGGCAACTTGGGTTGTTTTTGTTCCCAGAATGCGACCCACACCAGTTAGCTAACCCCTAGGTACCTACTTACTGCTAGGTGAACAGGAACAGCAAGTGTCTTAAAAAAAACACACCTCCATGTTTACACCCATACCAGAAATCGAATCAATAACACTCAAATGTGAGCCGAGTACGCTGCCAACCAAGCTACGGGATACCCAGGATGAAAAGGGGCAATAGGGGTAAGGCGAAAATCTGGTTACGTAATTAATGCTAGGTGAACAGAGAATACAGGTTTAAAGAAACATGCCTAACTTCTCCACCGGACCAAGTTTACCTTAGTACCTATTTTAGGGATTACATCATAACCAGTTGTGTAGTTCGGAGGAATTAAATCCAGTTTACCAACTCATTCATCCTGGCATCGAACCCAGGTCTCTCATTTCTGAGCCTGAGGCATCACCACTGAGCTAGGATTCAGTTTGTGTGCTGAACTCTATACTGGCTCCCCATAAAATGTCGATTCCCAAACATAATTTTGTCTACCATATTTTTTTCTAATTGTGTTCCTTGACGACTTTCTATAAATAAATACATATAAAACTAAACTCGGAAAACTGTTTGACAATGCCAAAACTTGGGTTCCCATCACACATAACAAAACTTACACTCAGATATCACATTATCGTAATCAAATCTTCACATTGTTGCCAGCTGTACTAATGTGTAAATATATTTTTTTATTTCGTTTAAACGTTAATGAGTTATTTTGTTTTATGTATTTTTTTTTTTTTTTGCATCTTATTTTAAGTAATAAAATGCGGGATATATATTCAAGTAATCCCGTCAGTGTAAATACTTTGATGCCGAGGAAAAGCTCTTTATCCAAGGATTTAGAGCTACCTTTCCATGGATAAAATATTATGTTTGCTTCTGAAGAATGTTAAAATAATATACGCCTAATTCACATTTTAATTCTCGTCGCTGTGTGTCTCAAAATTTTGCTGGCTCCTGTAAAATAGAAACAACAAAATTGTAATCTTCCTTCAAGAACATAAGAACATATGAAAGAAGGAACACTGCAACAGGCCTACTGACCCATGCGGAGCAGGTCCATGTCCCCCCCGGATAAGACCAATGACCCACTCCCCAGGATTAGCCCAATGACCCACCCAGTCTGGTCACCTAAACTCAAGGATGGAACACTGCACCAGACCCAGCGGCACAAGCTAGTCAGGTCCAACTCACACCCACCCACACCCACTCATGTATTTATCTAACTTATTTTTAAAACTACACAACGTTTTAGCCTGAATAACTGTACTCGGGAGTTTGTTCCACTTATCCACAACTCTATTACCAAACCAGTGTTTTCCTATATCCTTCCTGATTCTGAATTTTTCCAACTTTAAACCATTGCTGCGAGTCCTGTCTTGGCTGGAAATTTTCAGCACGTTATTTACATCCCCTTTATTTATTCCTGTTTCCCCATTTATACACCTCGATCATATCCCCCCTAATTCTACGCCTTTCGAGAGAGTGCAGATTCAGGGCCCTTAGTCTATCCTCATAGGGAAGATTTCTGATACATGGGATCATCTTTGTTATCCTCCTCAGTACGTTTTCCAGAGCATTTATATCCATTCTGTAATACGGTGACCAGAACTGAGCAGCATAGTCTAAATAAGGCCTAACCAAGGATATATAGAGTTGAAGAACAACCTGAGGACTTCTATTATTTATACTTCTAGTTATGAACCCAAGAATTCTGTTAGCTTTATTGCAAACACTAATGCACTGTTGTCTTGGTTTTAGATTACTGCTAACCAGAACTCCTAAATCCTTTTCGCAATCAGTAGTATTAAGATCTACATTATTTAGTTTATATGTGGCATGGTTATTTAACTGTCCAACATTTAGAACTTTGCATCTGTCAATATTAAACTGCATCTGCCACTTCTCCGACCATTGCATCAGTCTATTCAAATCATCCTGGAGTGCCTTAGTGTCCTCATTAGAATGAATTGGACGTTCTATTTTGGTGTCAACAGCAAATTTGCTTATGTCGCTATTTATTCCCTCATATATGTCGTTTATGTAAATTGTGAACAACAACGGGCCCAACACTGACTCCTGAGGAACACCGCTTGTGACGTGCCCCCATTCTGGTTTCTCCCCATTTATGCAAAATCTATGCTGTCTATTTGTCACCCATGCCTCTACCCAGGAAAAAAATTCTCCTCCTATTCCGTGTGCCTTAAGTTTCCTTAATAGCCTCTGGTGTGGAACTCTATCGAAAGCCTTACTGAAGTCCATATACACAATATCATATTCATTACCATGATCTACCTCCTCAAACACCTTAGTGACATAAGTTAGTAAATTAGTAAGACAGGAACGCCCCTTTGTAAAACCGTGTTGAGATTTATTAATCAATCTGTGCCTGTCAAGATGGCTACAAATTGTTTCGGCAATTATTGATTCCATAAATTTTCCCACTATGGAGGTAAGGCTTATTGGTCTATAGTTTGAAGCCAAGGACCTGTCACCTGCCTTGTAAATAGGAATTACATTTGCCATTTTCCACTTATCAGGCACTATGCCAGTTTGTAGTGACATGTTAAAAAGATTAGCCAAAGGTATGCTAAGTTCCTCTTTACATTCTTTTAACACCCTTGCAAACAGTTCATCAGGGCCTGGGGATTTGTTAGGTTTTAGTTTCTCTATTTGTCTGAGGACCATGTTACTATGACAAAAGAAATCGTAATGACACGATTGCAAACAAACCATACCCCCGGCCGGGATTGAACCCGCGGTCATAGTCTCAAAACTCCAGCCCGTCGCGTTAGCCACTAGACCATCTAGCCACAATAAGATTCATCCAACTAGGTATATTTCTACACCATAGGAAGGTTAGCACAGGCACCACTGTGACCACAAATGCAAGTTTTTACAGACGAATCTTCCAGCCACGCTAGCTGGAATATCTCTAGTATTTTCCTGGGTGAAAACTGAGAGGAAGTAGGTATTTAGAGTTTCACACATATCCTTATCACTGTCAGTGATCTGACCAGAGTTACTCTTAAGTGGGCCAATCTTGTCCCTAATCTTACTTCTGTATACCTGAAAGAACCCTTTTGGGTTATGTTACAAAAAACGCGATTCTAAAAGCTTAGAGATCTCCAGTGAATACTAGAAAGGACTGCCCTTCTAGCATCCAGCCTGTTACTGGGTTTTCGTAACAATTAGTCAGTATCCTTGTCCAATTATCCATTAGAATACACTATGATACAGTAATGCTTCAGGATTACAACTGGTAGGCTGCTAACTAGAGAAATTAAAATTTAATAAATTTATTAAGTATCGTCTAGAGGTATATTATCAAAGTAAATTAAATTAATAATAATCAAAATAATAATAATCACTTCTCTCGTTTACAGTATTATTGTGCTGAAAGCACATATCACATTTATCATTCTTAAGTACCGTCTGGTACATTAACATTTAATAAGATATTACAAATATGTACAAGTTTGTGTATTTGTGTAAGTGCTCTAAGTAGTTCACTATGTCTCACGACTCGACTAGACTTAAACAAGTGACTGACAAAGTCCACAAATAAACTAGCTTCTTAACCAACTGGCAATCAGAACAGTTTGCTTGAACAATAAAAAGAATGCTAAGCCCAGTAGCAATATAACAAGCAACTGTGACACAATCAGGATCAAGGAGATAATATAACGACACTAAGTAGGGACCACCAGCAGATCCTCCACCAAAGTCACAAAACTCCCATACTACTGAATCTAAGTTCAGCATAAGAAAATCCCCGACTGTGATAATACACATACACAGATACCAGTACAAGTTAGGTCAGAAGCTACAGCTCAGGACCTGAGTTACTCAGAGTGTCTATGTGACACACAACCTCAGTACAACGTCGAAAATCACTAAGTCTATACAATGTTCTGTGAAGAGAGTTCTACAGAATTAACAAGAATAATGAGACAGACAATCTGTCCAACCACCAAGAGAGTCTAGACCACACTGAATACTTCAAGCGAGGTGAGGACACCCCCCACCCTCGATCACGTGATAGCTCTGCGGACAGCTGTAGCACAAACAGAAGCCGGCAGAGTAACGAGCAAGGAGCGATTATTACAGTAGTTAGACAATCAAGACTTGAACTGAACACATAATATGTTACATCCTACCTAACAACATAACTAAGTCAAATAATAATATAAAGCAATACATTTACGATTTAGCTATTATCGCAAATATAAGCAATATAAAATTATATGAAAAGGTAATAATTATATACATACGTATTAATCATTGCAACCCATTCAGGGGTTGCAACCCCCGCCCCAACACGAGAAACGGTCGCACTAGGAGTTGCATTAATGTCTTTCACATTATTACTGATTACTCATGATACTTTAATAACAATATAATATAAACATTAATCAGAGTCACTCTTGTGCCAAGCACCTCTATAATTTCACAGCGTCTATACACTAAGATATGCCCCTAGTACTAGGGCAGTACACAGTATCGTATCTCCGCATACTCGTGGTTATGTACATCAGTGTAGAGACAGGATAGCGTAGACAAGCATAATAGTCTTGTGCTATAGCCAGGAGACAGCATTCCACTCTTAAGCAGTGGTTGTGGAATGCGAGGCAGTATGGACATCTGAGTATGAAACAGCTTAAGGTGTGTAGTGAAGGGGGGGGGGGGGGGAGTCTGCGGCAGGACATTGTTGCGCCACACGCAGTAACATCGCCCACACCACACTACCCACTCAACACTCAGCTTCTGTCTCCTTACACACACATCAATGCTGTGAATATATAAATATAATAATTAGACATGAGTATATATAGATAATATGGGCTGGAGGGATTAAGTTACTTTACTGAATTTGACATAGCAAGTAACAAAAGGTATTTGGGCATTAAAATTACGTTAATTTAATGTAACTGATAATTATTAAGGACGTGACAGAGCGTCTGCAATTACATTACAATGACCACTTATGTGTTTTATACTAATAGAATAAGGTTGGATTCTGAGGGCCCACCTCATGATCCTAGCATTTTTACTTTTTATAGTGTTAATATAAGTGAGTGGATTGTGGTCTGAAAAAACGTTAATTTTAAATGGGGAAGTGCCCAAATACAAGTCAAAATGTTCCAAGGACACCACAAGAGCTAGAGTCTTTCTCAATAGTGGCATAATTTTTCTGGTGTCGTTTAAGTTTAGATGAATAGTAACATATAGGATGGAGAATGTCAGTGGATGTTGACTGTTGGAGTAGCACAGCACCCACTGCATAGCCACTCGCATCTATATGTAAAAAGAAGGGAAGATTGAAATTAGGACTTTTCAACACAGGAGCAGAGGATAGCAAGCGCTTCAACCATTTGAACGAGTCTAAACAATCTCCAGTCCAGGTGAACTGAACTTTGCTACTAATGAACACAGTGAGAGGTGTAGGTGGAGGTGTGTGTGCTGGCTTGCCTGTCACTTGACACACGTGGCAACGTCGCACATGATCAGCTACTGTTTCCTTCATCTTTGGCCAAGTAAAATGTTTTGCCAGTTTACTGAGTGTCTTCATGACGCCCAAATGTCCTCCTATGGGACTTTTTGAGCAAAATCAATGGCTTGTTCACGAAATGTAACTGGTAACACTACGAAATGCTTGACTGTGGTGGAAACACTATCAGCTGACAATTTACATGGATTTTTCTCCATCGGTACACCATTACTATAATAGTAACAATTATCGAGATCCTTTGCTTCACTCTAAGTAACTGCTATATCTCTCAGTCTTTCCAGTGACTGATCAACAAACTGATCCTTGTTAGGTAAGACACATATGCAACAGTTAGGTATCTTTATTTCGAAACGTTTCGCCTACACAGTAGGCTTCTTCAGTCGAGTACAGAAAAGTTGATAGAAGCAGAAGATACTTGAAGACGATGTAATCAGTCCATCACCCTTAAAGTTTTGAGGTGGTCAGTCCCTCAGTCTGGAGAAGAGCATTGTTCCGTTTCAGTCAACGGAACAATGCTCTTCTCCAGACTGAGGGACTGACCACCTCAAAACTTTAAGGGTGATGGACTGATTACATCGTCTTCAAGTATCTTCTGCTTCTATCAACTTTTCTGTACTCGACTGAAGAAGCCTACTGTGTAGGCGAAACGTTTCGAAATAAAGATACCTAACTGTTGCATATGTGTCTTACCTAACAATCTGTCGGTATTTTATACCATTTTAATGTTCAAACTGATCCTTGATTAAATCATCATGAGTTAGAAATTTAACGTCAGGTGTGTCTTGACTAGGTTGATGACCGGGGGGAGTCAGTGTTAAAGACCCTGGTCGCAGAGCGTCACTGAACAACATATTCAAGCCCAAATCATTGTCATCCACTAACTCAACAGGAGACAAGGATGGTTGTTGTATCTTTGACATAGCTCTAGTAATTGCGCTGAGAGGAAATAAAATAGGTTTCTCTCTACAAGCTTCAATGGCATAATTATCATCAGTGTTATTATCAATCACAAGTGGTTCTTTACATATACCAGCATGAAGGATATCGTTCCCTATCAACAAGTCCACTGACCTGATGGGAAATACACCACTGGATATACCCACTGAAATGTAACCAGTAACTAAGCTTGTTTCAATGTATATTTTGTGAAGAGGTACTTTTATAACAGCCCCTCCATAGGCTTCTAACAATACATCTATCTTGCAATAGGTATCATCAGTTATGGGCAGTACATCTTCTCTTAATAACGTGAGATAACTGCCAGTGTCTCTGAAAGAAATTATCTCAGTTAGATGTGATTCGTCAAATCCTACTTTACCTCTCAAAAAGTAAGGACTCATCGCTGAACGAATCTTTTCGTCAGATGCACTTTCTGACGCTAGTCATCCGTCCTGAGTAACATTATCTAAAACAGTAAGATCAGAGGTATTACTAGGATTTTGGTGCCTTTGTTGCTCGGAAGAAGATACTACTTGTGTGGGGGCGCCAGCCGTACGACTGCTTCTCGTATCTCTTTCTAACTTATAGCAATACTCTCTAGCATGTCCTTTTCTGTTACAATAGGTACATTTAACTTTCTTCTTCTCGATATCAGATTTCTGTCTAGCCACAGAGACAGATTCAGGATTATGTGTTTTCCTGGTAAAGGTATGAGAAGTTACAGTAGCAGATACATTAGGCCGGCAATGAGCAGCTGATTTAGGTTGCCAACTTCTAGGACAATCTTTAGTAACCTTGTTTCTTTGTGTTTTAGTATGTACAAGTTTGTGAGAAATCTCGTATTTGTCTGCTAATGCTGCAGTTTCCAGAATATCCGAGGTAGTATGATCGATCAGATATTCTTGTATGTCAGCAGACATACAGTTGTTAAACTCTTTGTGTAGTAACAACTGAACAAGGCTGTCGTAGTTGTTACACTTGGCGGATCTACACCACCTCTCAAATGCAACTTTTTTCTCACGAGCAAACTCTACACAAGTTTGATCTTGTCGTCGTTGTAACATACGAAATGCGCTTTGATAACTTACGGGTAACAAGTTATATGTCTCTAGAATAGTTAGCTTGACAGTGTCATAACTAATGTACTTGGCAAATGGTAAAGCAGCAGTACAAGTTTGAGATGTTCCTGTCAAAGCAGTGTGCAACAAGGTAGCCCAGTGCTTACGTGGCCAGTTCATAGCACGTGCCTGGTTCTCAAACACATCGAAATAGGTGTTAAGTCACTCTCAAAGAACTTAGGAACCATAGAGGCAGCTTTCTGCACATTAAATATGTCTTGTGATCTATCAGTCTGTTGTCTTCCAAGACGAACATTTTCTCTCTGGAAATCTTCTTCGTTCAATTTCCTCTGTGCCTCTATTTGTGCAGTCTGCAACATAATGAGGTGTTCAAACCTCTCAAACTGTTCCTGAGAGATAGGACCAGTGGGTAATGGAGGAGTAGGGAAATTAACGTGGTCTGGACGGTCCTTAGGTCGGACACTTCGTCCAGCCGTCTCTAGAGAGTCTAGATCTGGTCTAGGATAAGTAGATACAGGTGTAGCATACACTGTACTAGTATGTGGCTGAGTCATCCTACCAGCTACACTCTGTACTATAGTGTCAGTGAGGTGGGAAGGTGTGAGCGGAGGTTCCCTAGGCTCAGACACTTCTGTCTTAGTTGCTCTTTTTTCTAAGTCATCAAATAGAGTCATACTTCCTAATTGTGACACTAGGCTTTCTGAACCTGAATCATAATCAGACATCTCTGTATGAGCAGGAAACAATATATCTTTAATTAACGCTCTGACAGTTTCTGCGGTGTAATTCCTGTTATACGTCACACCGAGATATTTGGCTACTCGCCAACACGTCTGAAGTTTTAATGTACTTAACTCAGACAAAGTCAGAGTATCAATTAATTGTTTCACTTTGGCATACATCACGAAAATAAGTATACTACGAGAGAGTGATTATGGGAAACTATAATCTTGATAGGAATTTTAGTGTTGGTTGTCTTAGAGCTGGAACTCATAAACAGTATTTCCATCTCCTTGGATCAAGAGACTCAGTCAGGTAAACACATCCACCTGGTATGTTGTACAAGACTAAACTCAAAGTCTTCAGATTAGGAAAGTACTCAAAGTGTTTGATCATAGAGTTACTAGTATGTCAAACTGGACAATTTCTCCAACACCTTGGATCAAGAGCCTCCCGGACAGGCCCCCATTTGTTACAAAAAAACGCGATTCTAAAAGCTTAAAGATCTCCAGTGAATACTAGAAAGGACTGCCCTTCTAGCATCCAGCCTGTTACTGGGTTTTCGTAACAATTAGTCAGTATCCTTGTCCAATTATCCATTAGAATTCAGTATGATTCAGTAATGCTTCAGGATTACAACTGGTAGGCTACTAACTAGAGAAATTAAAATTTAATATATTTATTGAGTATCGTCTAGAGGTATATTATCAAAGTAAATTAAATTAATAATAATCAAAATAATAATAATCACTTCTCTCATTTACAGTATTATTGTGCTGAAAGCAAATATCACATTTATCATTCTTAAGTACCGTCTGGTACATTAACATTTAATAAGATATTACAAATATGTACAAGTTTGTGTAGGTGTGTAAGTGCTCTAAGTAGTTCACTATGTCTCACGACTCAACTAGACTTAAACAAGTGACTGACAAAGTCCACAAATAAACTAACTTCTTAACCAACTGGCAATCAGAACAGTTTGCTTGAACAATAAAAAGTATGCTAATCCCAATAGCAATATAACAAGCAACTGCGACACAATCAGGATCAAGGAGATAATATAATGACACTAAGTAGGGACCATCAGCAGATCCTCCACCAAAGTCACAAAACTCCTATACTACTGAATCTAAGTTCAGCATAAGAAAATCCCCGACTGTAATAATACACAGATACCAGTACAAGTTAGGTCAGAAGCTACAGCTCAGGACCTGAGTTACTCAGAGTGTCTATGAGACACACAACCTCAGTACAACGTCGAAAATCACTAAGTCTATACAATGATCTGTGAACAGAGTTCTACAGAACTAACAAGAATAACGAGACAGACAATCTGTCCAACCACCAAGAGAGTCTAGACCAGACTGAATACTTCAGGCGAGGTGAGGACACCCCCTCCCCTCGATCACGTGATAGCTCCTTGGACAGCTGTAGCACAAACAGAAGCTGGAAGAGTAACGAGCAAGGAGCGATAATTACAGTAGTTAGACAATCAAGACTTGAATTGAGCACATAATATGTTACATCCTACCTAACAACATAACTAAGTCAAATAATAATATAAAGCAATACATTTATGATTTAGCTATTATCGCAGATATAAGCAATATAAAATTATATGAAAAGGTAATAATTATATATATACATATTAATCATTGCAACCCATTCATGGGTTGCAACAGGTTAGTCTTTGAATCCCTTGCGACCTTAGCCTCATAATCCCTTTTTGCTTTTCTTATTCCTTTCTTTATTTCTCTCTTTAATTGAATATAATGATTCCTTAACTGCCCATCCCCTCTTTTGATACGCCTATATATGCCTCTCTTTTGACCATTGAGATGTTTTAATCTATTGTTCATCCATTTGGGATCATTTTTGTTAGATCTTATTTCCCTACTCGGAACAAAAGTTGTCTGGGCAGCTAGAACTATGCTCTGAAAAACGTCATATTGGCAACCAAGATCACCTACCTGACCCATAGTCAGGACATCCCAATTTATCCCACCCAGGTAATTTTTCAGTCCTATGAAGTCGGCCAAGCGAAAATCTAGGACAGAGATTTGATTGCAGTTATCTGGGTAATTCCATCTTATATTGAAACTAAGTGATTTGTGATCACTTTCTCCAAGCTCATCATTAACCTCAAGATTATTAATTAGTGAATCTTTGTTGGCTAGAACCAAGTCAAGCAGATTGTTTCCTCTAGTTGGTTCTGTCACAACCTGTTCTAAAAAGCAATCCTGAACCGTATCAAGAAAATCACTAGACTCAAGATTTCCTGTCATATTGTTCCAATCAATTTGTCTAAAGTTAAAATCTCCCATTATCACAACATTTTCAAATTTAGATGCCTTATTAATTTCGTCCCACAACAGCTTACTTCACTCCCTATCAAGGTTTGGGGGCCTATAAATCACACCCAAAATTAATTTGTCACGTCCTTCGAGAAACTGTAGCCAAACAGATTCTGTGTTCTATGTTTCTAATCTTATATCATGTCTAAGACAATTTAAATTTTCTCTGACATACATCGGCACAC
This sequence comes from Cherax quadricarinatus, assembly GCF_038502225.1. Lineage (NCBI taxonomy): Eukaryota > Metazoa > Arthropoda > Malacostraca > Decapoda > Parastacidae > Cherax > Cherax quadricarinatus. Next base: position 7,080,366 of record NC_091318.1, read on the forward strand.
CACCACCCTTCCTGTTGACCCTATCAGTGTGGAATAGTTTATAACCCTGTGTGTTGCATTCAGAAGGCATTTCTCTATCTTTCAGGTTGAACCAGGTCTCTGTTATACCAATAATATCTATAGTACCTGCACTTGCAAGTAATCTTAGCTCATCTATCTTATTTCTTAGACTCCTACTATTTGTATAGTAAACCTTAAGGGAGCTAGTCACTCGTTGCACTCTACTATCTCTCTTTATTGATCAATTGATTTGCCGTTACTAGCAACTTTATTTTGAATATTGTCTTTTAAACATATCCCTGAGGTATCCCGATAATAACTGCTGTTTTTAACCCTAATGCTGCAGCCTGATTGTTTCCCACAAACACCCATACCTCTATAATCTATCAGTTTAAATTCCTAGACAAGTCATCAATTATCCTCTCAATTGAATTGGCTAATACAATCACTCCATCCCCAGAGAGATGAACCCCATCCCTTGCATACATATCACGTTTGCCAAAGAATAGGTCCCACTTATCAATTAATGGGATTGGAAGTTCCTTGCAGTACCTGTCTAGCCAGCAATTTATACCAGTTGAAGGATGTGAAGAGCCCATGAGGGGCTCTTGATCCAAGAAATGGAGCTACCTTCTTGATCCTCGGACAAAGTCTTCTCATTTGATCGCAATTATAATAATAATAATGCTAACGGTAATAATGAAGTAATAGTATGCCCAATGGCCTATATTAACATAAACTTTTGTTTTTCTAATTTTCTAATTTATTTCACTTCATTTAGCTGCACAATATTCCCAGATTGTTCTGCTAAGATTTTCTTCGAGGTGCTGAAGTTTTATTGCTCTTGAGAAAGTTTATCCATTAGAGCAAAGTCAGTAACTGCTGAAAACTTGAGGGTGTAACCCCTGCATTATTAGCACTGTGTGTTCTCATGTACACTAAATGGCGCTCTTACCCGGAACACGAGCCTGTCAGCGACATTTCGCATGTCAGACGATATTTTGCCTGTCAGCGAAATATCTTGTTTGTTCACAACCAACTTCATCTGGAAAATATTCTTCTGATTATGATCTATGATGAAGAAAGGCATATGAGAGAGTTGGGATAGAAGAGGATCCTGAAAGGTGGAGAATGCCAGTCTTGACACCGTCAGAACTTTTAAAATGCCTAAACTGAACTTTAGCGTCAGTGATTACTAGAGTTTGATAAACTGGCAGTCCTAAGAGTTTTGAGAGCCTACTTTTGACTTGTTCTGATATCTTAGAGCAAATAAAATCTGGAGATAAGCCAAGTACCACATCACATTTAACATGTCACACACAAGCCGTAAAACGGTGTAACAAGCTAATAAGGAAAGACTCAGTTTGAGGGCAAGAAGCAAGAGTTGGAGTCATCAAAGCAAGAATAAAATCTCGGGGGAGAAAATGTCAAGGGTATTAACTAAAATTGTTTAAAGTATGCAGGTAATGTCAGTGTGATAATAGTGGGACTCATCAGGCACCGACCACCTCCTGATGAGTTCTGAGTTATTTTTGTCAATGAAGTTTTTTGCTTATTTTGACAGCGAAGAGCTGCGTACATTAAAAGTGGTCAAATGATTTTTTCTTCTACTATTTTAAGATAACGGCGGCGGCTAAAGATATTGATGCATCTCCTTTAGACTTGAACCTGGTTTAAAATACATCATCAAAATGTTATTCCTTAATTTCTACTTTCTTTGCCAGGATGGAAGCAACTGTCGATTTGGATTTCCACACATCCTGGCAAGTTCTAGCACTCGAAAACCATTCTCATACTTTTCAATTTCTTTCTTAAATTCCATCCTGTTTCTCACTTTCTTTACCAAAGGAACTTTCTTTGGGCCCATGGTTGCTTATTTCACAGTTGCACCCAATCATGAAGTGTGATGAAAATTGCATTTTAAGTTTCTTTTAAAATTGTAAAATTATATTTTTTATGAACTTTCAAGCCGCCTGCCGTGGCAGAAGATGTCACTGATGTCTGCAACTTTCGTCTAGGATACATCTTTAGTATGTTATTCCTTGTTATTACAACCAATTCCAATGCATTATTTAATCTTATTTTCTAATACATATGTTTACGTATTTTTTATGCTGTCAACGCGACGGCGACGGAAGCTATCTCAGCTCTTAATGATTTTTTATAAGTAGTTATGACGTGGGAGTGCCACTTTTCCGCACTATTACAGAACGGAAAATGAAAAAAGTGTGAAAACGTTCCTTTTTAATTGTTCACCCCAGGTCCAGGAGTGAGGTCTTTATTCACTTTCCAATCACCTTGCCTCTCACCTGAATGTGGTTGCAAGGGTCGATTCATAGTTCCTGGCCCCCCTCTGTGCCTGTGTGAGTGTGAGTGTGTGTGTGTGTGTGTGTGTGTGTGTGTGTGTGTGTGTGTTCACCTATTTGTGGTTGCATGGGTCGATTCATAGCTCCTGGCCACGCCTCTTCACTGATTGCTACTAGGTCCTCTCTCTCCCTACTCCATGAGCTTTATCAAACCTCTTCTTAAAACTATGTATGGTTCCCGCCTCCACTGCGTCACTTTCTAGGCTGTCCCGCTGCCTGACAACTCTATGACTGAATAAATACTTCCTAACATCCCTTTGACTCATTTGAGTCTTCAACTTCCAATTGTGACCCTTTTTTTGTGTCCCATCTCTGGAACATCCTGCCTCTGTCCACCTTGTCTATTCCCCGTAGTATTTTATATGTCGTTATTTTATATGTCGTTGTTTTATATGTCGTACCTTTTCCATTCTCTAGTGCACCTAGTTTTTGCGTCCCTACACTTTTGGGTGAACCAAGGACTCGTTCTGGTCTTCCCATTATTTCTGTTTCCCTTGGGAACAAACCTCTCATTCTTGCATTTTGTCACAAAATGCAAGGTATGTGTGTGTGTGTGTGTGTGTGTGTGTGTGTGTGTGTGTGTGTGTGTGTGCGTTTTGTGTGTGTGTGTACTCACCTAGTTGTACTCACCTAGTTGAGGTTGCGGGGATCGAGTCCGAGCTCCTGGCCCCCGCCTCTTCACTGATCGCTACTAGGTCACTCTCCCTGAGCCGTGAGCTTTATCATACCTCTGCTTAAAGCTATGTATGGATCCTGCCTCCACCACATCGCTTCCCAAACTATTCCACTTACTGACTACTCTGTGGCTGAAGAAATACTTCCTAACATCCCTGTGATTCATCTGTGTCTTCAGCTTCCAACTGTGTCCCCTTGTTACTGTGTCCAATCTATGGAACATCCTGTCTTTGTCCACCTTGTCAATTCCTCTCAGTATTTTGTATGTCGTTATCATGTCCCCCCTATCTCTCCTGTCCTCCAGTGTCGTCAGGTTGATTTCCCTTAACCTCTCCTCGTAGGACATACCTCTTAGCTCTGGGACTAGTCTTGTTGCAAACCTTTGCACTTTCTCTAGTTTCTTTACGTGCTTGGCTAGGTGTGGGTTCCAAACTGGTGCCGCATACTCCAATATGGGCCTAACGTACACGGTGTACAGGGTCCTGAATGATTCCTTATTAAGATGTCGGAATGCTGTTCTGAGGTTTGCTAGGCGCCCATATGCTGTAGCAGTTATTTGGTTGATGTGCGCTTCAGGAGATGTGCCTGGTGTTATACTCACCCCAAGATCTTTTTCCTTGAGTGAGGTTTGTAGTCTCTGACCCCCTAGACTGTACTCCGTCTGCGGCCTTCTTTGCCCTTCCCCAATCTTCATGACTTTGCACTTGGTGGGATTGAACTCCAGGAACCAATTGCTGGACCAGGTCTGCAGCCTGTCCAGATCCCTTTGTAGTTCTGCCTGGTCTTCGATCGAGTGAATTCTTCTCATCAACTTCACGTCATCTGCAAACAGGGACACCTCAGAGTCTATTCCTTCCGTCATGTTCACAAATACCACAAACAGCACTGGTCCTAGGAATGACCCCTGCGGGACCCCGCTGGTCACAGGTGCCCACTCTGACACCTCGCCACGTACCATGACTCGCTGCTGTCTTCCTGACAAGTATTCCCTGATCCATTGTAGTGCCTTCCCTGTTATCCCTGCTTGGTCCTCCAATTTTTGCACCAATCTCTTGTGTGGAACTGTGTCAAACGCCTTCTTGCAGTCCAAGAAAATGCAATCCACCCACCCCTCTCTCTCTTGTCTTACTGCTGTCACCATGTCATGGAACTCCAGTAGGTTTGTGACACAGGATTTCCCGTCCCTGAAACCATGTTGGCTGCCGTTGATGAGATCGTTCCTTTCTAGGTGTTCCACCACTCTTCTCCTGATAATCTTCTCCATGATTTTGCATACTATACATGTCAGTGACACTGGTCTGTAGTTTAATGCTTCATGTCTGTCTCCTTTTTTAAAGATTGGGACTACATTTGCTGTCTTCCATGCCTCAGGCAATCTCCCTGTTTCGATAGATGTATTGAATATTGTTGTTAGGGGTACACATAGCGCCTCTGCTCCCTCTCTCAATACCCATGGGGAGATGTTATCTGACCCCATTGCCTTTGAGGTATCTAGCTCACTCAGAAGCCTCTTCACTTCTTCCTCGGTTGTGTGCACTGTGTCCAGCACTTGGTGGTGTGCCCCACCTCTCCGTCTTTCTGGAGTCCCTTCTGTCTCCTCTGTGAACACTTCTTTGAATCTCTTGTTGAGTTCTTCACATACTTCACGGTCATTTCTTGTTGTCTCTCCTCCTTCCTTCCTTAGCCTTATTACCTGGTCCTTGACTGTTGTTTTCCTCCTGATGTGGCTGTACAACAGTTTCGGGTCAGATTTGGCTTTCGCTGCTATGTCATTTTCATATTGTCTTTGGGCCTCCCTTCTTATCTGTGCATATTCGTTTCTGGCTCTACGACTGTTCTCCTTATTCTCCTGGGTCCTTTGCCTTCTATATTTCTTCCATTCCCTAGCACACTTGGTTTTTGCCTCCCTGCACCTTTGGGTAAACCATGGGCTCACCCTGGCTTTTTCATTATTCCTGTTACCCTTGGGTACAAACCTCTCCTCAGCCTCCTTGCATTTTGTTGCTACATATTCCATCATCTCATTAACTGGCTTCCCTGCCAGTTCTCTGTCCCACCGAACCCCGTTCACGTAGTTCCTCATTCCTGTGTAGTCCCCTTTCTTGTAGTTTGGCTTCATTCGTCCTGGCCTTCCTGCTTCTCCCTCCACTTGTAGCTTTACTGTGTATTCGAAGCTTAAAACCACATGGTCACTGGCCCCAAGGGGTCTTTCATATGTGATGTCCTCGATATCTGCACTACTCAAGGTGAATACTAAGTCCAGCCTTGCTGGTTCATCCTCTCCTCTCTCTCTTGTAGTGTCCCTTACGTGTTGGCACATGAAGTTTTCCAGTACCACCTCCATCATCTTAGCCCTCCATGTATCTTGGCCCCCATGTGGGTCCAAGTTCTCCCAATCGATCTCCTTGTGGTTAAAGTCACCCATGATCTGGAGCTTTGCCCTGCATGCATGAGCTCTTCTGGCCACTCTAGCCAGTGTGTCAACCATCGCTCTATTGCTCTCGTCGTACTCTTGCCTTGTGTGTGTGTGTATGTGTGTGTACGTGTGTGTGTGTTTGTGTGTGTGTGTTTTGTGTTTTGTGTGTGTGTGTGTGTGTGTGTGTGTGTGTGTGTGTGTTTGTGTGTGTGTGTGTGTGTGTGTGTGTGTGTGTGTGTGTGTGTGTGTGTGTGTGTGTGTGTGTGTGTACGTGTGCGCGCGTGTGAGCGTACACGCGTTTGGATATTTGTGCGTTTGTGCGTATGTACGTACAATGCTGAAACTGTAGGGGTAAAAAATCGAGTCTCTGACCCGACCTCCCTTCAGCTAACTGCTGAACTTACTTTCCAGGTACTGCGCCCAAGTACAGAGTTTGATTCTCGAGGCGCCTCCTCTAGCTCATTTATGTTGATCCGTAACTCTAATATTATCTTTCTGAACTGATCCCTCCTATGACATATATGGTACCTTTGACTATCCTGTCATTATCAATGAGTACTTTCCGCGTCGTGATCATGGCTACTCTGATCCTTCCCTCTTCCAATGCTGGGAGGATCAGCTCTGGTACCGGTCCCCTGGAAAATCTCTGAACTTTCTGGAGAATTTTTATATTCATCAATTAGTATGGGGTTCACGCCTACACTGTATACTCGAGGACTGGCCATGCATAAGTAGTATAAAAATATAAAAAAATCAACTTTAAAATATTTCCCAAATTTATTTTTAAGTGAGTAGGTTCAGTATTCCAAGAGAGCTACCTTTAAATGGTTTCACGATTTTTTTTCTGTTTTTATCTTAAGCTATTTCAGTCATTCATTTATAACTTGAGAACACCTTATCCGATCAGCTTCAAATCTGCAACCCTGGTTTACTGTACCGGAGTAAGGGTTCTTGCATATACGGGCACGTGTAGGTGGCCCATAATCAGAGTTATATAGCCCCATTCCTAAAGTTTCGTTTCTTTGCGTAGGCTTGAAGTCTACTCTTATCATCTTCAAACATCCAAGAGTGGTACATCCCAGACAGATTAGGGTAGTGACTTACTGGAGTGTTTAGGTATCATTTCGTCAATTTTGTGTGTAAAATTGTGTGATTTTTTTCTGGCTAAATAACATTAAATACAATATAATATACGTCTTATGAATGGCTTTAGTGTTTAATGACTGATGTATCTTACAGACTGGATATTACGTATTATTTATGCAAGTGCAGATTTATCAATATAATAAAATACTTGAAAAACGTGGATTCGTCATTTAATATTAAGATAAATTTAAAATATTACTTAAAAACAATGCTATAGTACACTATTTATGTTTTCTTAATAACATAATTTGTGTTTAAGATTTTGGTCTCCGTGAACAAACTCCCTGAAATAAAAGATAAAATTATTTTTAGACTTTCTGAACAGTGACCAGAAACTTTTGTTTCCCATCTCTGTAGGATATCAACAGCAGAGTATCACTGAGTGATTGACTTGTATTGTTATTGACTTTATTTTTACACATACACACACGCACGTAGTGGTGATGGCTGTGATTAAGCTGTTAGTGTTGAAAGTGATGGTGGTGGTGGTGGTGGTGGTGGTAGTAGTGATGGTCACAGTGGTAGTGATGGTGGTGGTGGTGGTAGTAGTGATGGTCACAGTGGTAGTGATGGTGGTGGTAGTAGTGATGGTCACAGTGGTAGTGATGGTGAGGCTTCTGGTTTGTACTGAACACTTTGCATTTATTTAATGTGATTCGCACAAACAAATGCATTTTCTTCAAAATGAGCCAAGCCAGCAGTCATGACTACAAATGTTGTACTGTGAATTGATGGCTGTTTGAGCCAGTCAGTGTGACTGGTTGACCTCCAAACGACCTGAAATTGTACTTACTCTCTGGCCTGGGGGACAGCCTCTCACTACCTGGCTGAGTACATATACTGGTTTCTCTCATTTGAGTTTATAAGCTAACGGCAGTGAGCGAACTTACCTTAGCTCTCTAGCTGACAGTGGTAATGCTGGTGGTGTAAATGGGTGACTAATGGTGGTGAATATATATGCAAAGGTATATATATATATATATATTTATATATATATATATATATATATATATATATATATATATATATATTTATATATATACAGTGGAACCTTTGATCACGACCATAATTTGTTCCAAAACTCTAGTCGCGACCCGATTTGGTCTTGACTTGAACCTTATTTCCACATTGGATTGTATGTAAATTCGATTAATTCGTTCCATAACCCTACGAATTGTATGTAAATATTGTTTTTTAAGATTTTTAAGAACAAAAATAGTTAATTATACCATAGAATGCAGAGTATAATAATATAATATAAATGTAAAAACCTTGAATAACACTCACAAAACCTCGAACAGCAAAGAAAACTAACATTGAGTCCGTTGTAGACTCCTACGAACCTTCGCTCTAAACAGTTTTTTAAGAGTTTTTAAGGGCAGTGAAAATAATCAAAGTTTGAAAAATCCTTAATTATACAAAATAATGCACAATTTAATAGAGAAAAACCTTATATAACAGAGAAAAAGAGCATGCCGTAAACAATCAAGAAAAAATTAATTAAAAAACACACGAAATGCAACACATGGAGTTCACAGGAAATGAACGCACGTCTGACCGAGACCGACTACAAGGCGAGGGTCTTTGTTTGGTGTACAGAAACAACGGGAAGTGGGGAAAATTGGCGCGTGCGAAAAAAAATGGCGCAGAATGGGAAAATTGGTGCAGCTGTGTATGTTCGGTACCCGACTATGTGTTCGTGACCAGATGCAAAAACTTGGCGAATTTTTTGGTCGTGAACCGATTTGTTCTTGTTCGAAAGTGCTCGTGACTCTATATAATATATATATATATATATATATATATAAACACTGATCTCTGGCTGAAGGAGACTCGAACCTACGAACCTTGGAACAAGGTACGCAGTGCTTTACCAATCTACCCACACTGAACCAATACCTTGGAGTCCAGCTTGCGCTAGACTTTGATCCAAGGCAGCCAGCTTTCAGAGAGTGTTTCAGAGAGAAGGCTTACAGCTTTTCATCTCATCCCCTGCATGCATCAGCCTTACTAGAGATACTAACAATGCAAGGAATTCGCAAGAGCAGGCGAAATATACACAAACACTGATCTATGGCTGAAGGAGACTCGAACCTACGAACCTTGGAACAAGGTACGCAGTGCTTTACCAATCTACCCACACTGGACCAATACCTTGGAGTCCAGCTTGCGCTAGACTTTGATCCAAGGCAGCCTGCTCTTGCGAATTCCTTGCATTGTTAATATCTCTAGTAAGGCTGATGCATGCAGGGGATGAGATGAAAAGCTGTAAGCCTTCTCCCTGAAAGCTGGCTGCCTTGGATCAAAGTCTAGCGCAAGCTTGACTCCCAGGTATTGGTCCAGTGTGGGTAGATTGGTAAAGCACTGCGTACCTTGTTCCAAGGTTCGTAGGTTCGAGTCTCTTTCAGCCAGAGATCAGTGTTTGTGTATATTTCGCCTGCTCTTGCGAATTCCTTGCATATATATATATATATATATATATATATATATATATATATATATATATATATATATATATATATATATATATATATATTGTGTGTGTGTGTGTGTGTGTGTGTGTGTGTTCGAAATAAGCCGAACTTACTGAATAGGCCACACTCCCGCAAAACCTGGACAATGATGAAATGATTTTAATTTTTTTTTGATAAAATATATACATTCATACATACAATTTAACAAATTTCAATATTTTGCGGTACTGGAATTATGTTCCAGCGTCGTGCATTTGCTTTGAGAATACTGGATTTATTAGGTATCCCTTAAGAAGTACATTTTAGTTATTGCTTGTATTTTTTTTTTTACGTTTTCCTTCTTCTTCCTCCAAATTTTCGTTTATAACTCAAGAACGCCTCGTTTGATCTTCTTCAACTTCTCAAAACTGGTTTGCTATACGAGGGCTTTGGTAACCTGGTGGCTAAAGCTCTCGCTTCACACGGCGAGGGTCTGGGTTCGATTCCCAGCCAGGGTAGAAACATTGGGCGTGTTTTTTTACACCTGTTGCTTATGTTCCCCATCAGTAAAATGGGTACCTGGGTGTTAGTCAACTGGTGTGGGTCGCATCCTGGGACACTGACCTAATTTCCCGAAATTCTCAGCATAACAAGGGGCTTTCTATATAGTAGTATGTCACTGATGTCAGCTAGGACTGTATACCTTCTACATGTACTTGTAGTAAATAAAGATATATTATTATTATTAGCCAAGGATTCCTACAACTGTTGGCATATACTCTGATTAAAATTAAATAACAGATTAAAAATTACTTACCTTTGGGATAACTTGCGCCTCATCTGATCGGCCTCAAACATTCAAAAAGATGTGAACTAAGTATAAGAAGATTAGGGTTGTTATTGGAGTGTATAGGTACCTTTTTGCTTATTTTATGTATCAAAAATGTGAAACTTTTTCCCTTTAAATATATTGTATTAATTATAACTAAGTAAACCTTTTTTTAATGTCTTCAGTATGGGTCTACCCACCTACCTAGAGGATATTCCGGGAATCAGTGCCCCCGCGGCCCGGTCTTTGACCAGGCCTTCTGGTGGATTAGAGCCTGATCAACGAGGCTGTTATTGCTGGTCACCTGTAGTCCAACGTACGAATCACAACCTGGATGATCAGGCACTGGCTTTAGGTATCATTCCAGCCCCCTCTTGAGGATAACCAGGGGTCTATTGGTAATTTCCCTTATGGCAGGTGGGAGGCTGTTGAACAGTCTTCAGCCCCGGACACTTACTGTGTTTTCTCATAGTGTACTAATAGCGATCCTGCTTTTCACTGGGAGTATGTTGCATCGCCTGCCAAGTAATTTGCTTTCGTAGGGAGAGATTTCTGTGTGCAGATTAGGGACCAGTCCCTCCAGGATCTTTCAGTTGTAGATTATGATGTATCTCTCTCGCCTGCTCTCCAGTGAGTACAAGTCAAGTGCTTCCAAGCGTGGATAATAGTTAAGGTGAATATGTGCAGTAAAGGTTCTCTGTGCATTCTCTAGATCTGCTATTTCGCCTACTTTGAATGGAGATGTTAATGCACAGCAGTATTCCAGCCTATAGAGAACAAGTGATTTAAAAAGGATCAGTGGCTTGGCATCTCTTGTCTTGAATGTTCTCATTATCCATCCTATCAGTTTCTGTTGCAACCCCTGAATGGGTTGCAATATATATAATGTATATTATGATTATGAATATGATGCATATTACCTTTTCATATAATTTTATATTGCTTATATTTGCGATAATAGCTAAATCGTAAATATATTGCTTTATATTATTATTTGACTTAGCTAAATTTTGTTAGGTAGGATGTTACATATTATGTGCTCAGTTCAAGTCTTGATTGTCTAACTACTGTAATTATCGCTTGTGGCTCGTTAAACTGCCGGCTTCTGTTTCCGAGCTGCAGCTGTCCTCGGAGCTATCACGTGATCGAGGGGCGGGGGTGTCCTCACCTCGCCTGAAGTATTCAGTCTGGTCTAGACTCTCTTGGTGGTTGGACAGATTGTCTGTCTCATTATTCTTGTTAGTTCTGTAGAACTCTGTTCACAGAACATTGTATAGACTTAGTGATTTTCGACGTTGTACTGAGGTTGTGTGTCTCATAGACACTCTGAGTAACTCAGGTCCTGAGCTGTAGCTTCTCACCTAACTTGTACTGGTATCTGTGTATTAACACAGTCGGGGATTTTCTTATGCTGAACTTAGATTCAGTAGTATGGGAGTTTTGTGACTTTTGTGGAGGATCTGCAGATGGTCCCTACTTAGTGTCGCTATATTATATCCTAGTTCCTGATTCTGTGTCGCAGTTGCTTGTTATATTGCTATTGGGCTTAGCATTCTTTTATTGTTCAAGCAGACTGTTCTGACTGCCAGTTGGTTAAGAAGTTAGTTTATGAGAGGACTTTGTCAGTCACTTGTTTAGTCGAGTCGTGAGACATAGCGAACTACTTACAGCACTTACACACATACACACAAACTTACTTGTACATATTTGTAATATCTTATTAAATGTTAATGTACCAGACGGTACTTAAGAATTATAAATGTGATATGTGCTTCAGCACAATAATGTTGTACTCGAGAGAAGTGATATTATTTTGATTACTGTGATTAATTTAATTTAATTTAATTTGATAATATACCTCTAGACTTAATAAATTTATTAAATTTTAATTTCTCTAGTTAGTAGCCTACCAGTTGTAATCCTGAAGCACTATTGAATCATACTGAATTCTAATGGATAATTGGACAAGGATACTGACTACTTGTTACGAAAACCCAGTAACAGGCTGGATGCTAGAAGGGCAGTCCTTTCTAGTATTCACTGGAGATCTCTAAGCTTTTAGAATCGCGTTTTTTGTAACAGTTTCTACGCAGATGTGATAGTGGCGTTGTTGTGATCCTTGAAGGTGGGATCCTCAGACATTAACACTCCCAGGTCCTTCACATTACTTTTCTGCTCGATTGCGTGATTAGACTTTGTAGTATACTCAGTCCTAGTTATTATTTCCTCCAGTTTTCCATAACAGAGTAGTTGGAATTTGCCTTCATTGAACATTATCTTGTTTCCCGTTGCCCATTGGAAAACTTGATTTATATCTTCTTGGAGATTTGCCGTGTCCTCAATGGATGACACTCATGCAGATCCTAGTATCGTCTGCAAAGGATGATATGATGCTATGGTTTACATCTCTGTCTATGTTTGAAATGAGAATGAGGAACAGGATAGGGGCGAGTACTGTGCCTTGTGGAACAGAGCTCTTCACTATGGCAGTTTCCAATTTAACTCTATTTTCCACTACTCCATGTGTAAATTATATACAGACAGGCTGCTACTCAGTAAGTATATACCATGTAGATACACATTTGTCAGTATACTAAAACTGTCAAGAAATTAAAATCAGCGCAATCTGGACAATATATTATAAAAATGCCTCTTTTGATAAACTTCAGTCTTTGAGCGCTGCTGAGCTTTGTTGAAGGAAAGGCTCGTATTGAAAATGGGCTGCATTAATCGTATTTTGCCAATTTGATTAAATTGTGATGCTAACATCCATTCAATAACTAAATGCCTCTTCTGATCGGCTTCATATTATTAACACTTATACAATCCATAAGAAGGATATCGTCTAAGTTTAGTCTGCATAGCAGTCAACTTAGAGGACATCCATTACTTCAGAGCAATTAATAGAAAATGCCATTTTTCTGATAGGCTTAAAACTTTCATTTTGACAAATTTATTAAATTGCTTTCCGTTTAATAGCTTGAGAATGACCCTTCTGATCCTCTTCAAACACTACACACAAACACATAAACACACACACACACACACACACACACACACACACACACACACACACACACACACACACACACACACACACACACACACACACACACACGTTTCAGAGACGGGAAATCCTGTGTCACAAACCTACTGGAGTTCCATGACATGGTGACAGCAGTAAGACAAGAGAGAGAGGGGTGGGTGGATTGCATTTTTTTGGACTGCAAGAAGGCGTTTGACACAGTTCCACACAAGAGATTAGTGCAAAAACTGGAGGACCAAGCAGGGATAACCCGGAAGGCACTACAGTGGATCAGGGAATACTTGTCAGGAAGACAGCAGCGAGTCATGGTACGTGGCGAGGTGTCAGAGTGGGCACCTGTGACCAACGGGGTCCCACAGGGGTCAGTCCTAGAACCATTGCTGTTTCTGATATTTGTGAACGACGTGACGGAAGGAATGGACTCCGAAGTGTCCCTGTTTGCAGATGACGTGAAGTTGATGAGAAGAATTCATTCGATCGAAGACCAGGGAGAACTACAAAGGGATCTGGACAGGCTGCAGACCTGGACCAGCAATTGGCTCCTGGAGTTCAACCCCACCAAGTGCAAAGTCATGAAGATTGGGGAAGGGCAAAGAAGACCGCAGACGGAGTACAGTCTAGGGGGCCAGAGACTACAAACCTCACTCAAGGAAAAAGATCTTCGGGTGAGTATAACACAGGCACATCTCCTGATGCGCACATCAACCAAATAACTGCTGCAGCATATGGGCGCCTAGCAAACCTCAGAACAGCATTCCGACATCTTAATAAGGAATCGTTCAGGACCCTGTACACCGTGTACGTTAGGCCCATATTGGAATATGCGGCACCAGTTTGGAACCCACACCTAGCCAAGCACGTGTTCTCAGATTCATCATTCTGTATTGGCTGTTTCATCATATGGCATGAATAAAATAATTTTAAGGTTCAGGTTCTGTAGGTGCAGATTATTTTAGATTGTAACGACTGCAGAGTACTTCAGAATACTGCAGAATACTGCAATTTTTACAGATTTTCGCAAAACAGAAGTCAGAGTGTGAATTCTGTAAGTCACACCGAGGCACATGGAACTGGGGTTATGCAATACAGGGGATGCTTTTTTTCTATCAAGCAGTGATCGAAATACATCTATGTACTTTTTTGAGAGGTACGTTTCAGCAGGTTGGGCCGGTGACAGGGAGAGTACAGATCATTTATCAGGTGACAGTTTATTCATCATCTTCAGAAATGATCTTCGTAAATCATGATTCTTTTTAAATCAAAGCACCTGTGCTCTCTCTGCCAACTGTCGCAAGTGTTCTAAAAGTTTTTATATTTATATTCGTGTGTGTGTGTGTGTGTGTGTGTGTGTGTGTGTGTGCGTGTGTGTGTGTGTGTGTGTGTGTGTGTGTGTGTGTGTGTGTGTGTGTGTGTGTGTGTGCGTGTGTGTGATTACCTCTTCGTAATTATCTGTTTACCTATTCATAACTACTGGAGAGCCATGCTCTTGGTGTCCCTTCATCAACACTCTCTTGATCAAATAACTTTTTTTTTTTTTTCTAATGATTGCAGCACTTTTTAATTTAATTTTCAATACTTCATATTGTCCCTTCCACTCTACTTTTGCTTCCTCAATTTACAGCTGCGATCTCTTTGTTTACCCTGTTTCTGGTACCACGAAATCTTTATCCTTACTTTCATGCTCTTTCTAGATCCCTTTCATCAGAGCTCGTATTGCTCAACTCTGGCAGCGATTTTTTAGCTCTTTGTACTTATCCTAGCTTATTTGTGATTTTTTCATGGTGTGTAAGCACCATACTACCGACGCATATTCCATGTATCTAAAAGCTAACTTGTTACTTGCCAGAGTAGTGTAAGTGTTTCTCGCAATTTCGTTGTTTTATTAACTCCTGGACCCCATTTTCTGCGTGATGTGGCCTAATTTCGCTTTCTCCCATTTCCATTACATAACATTTATCTACATTAAATTTCATTATCCATCTACCTTTCCATTTGCTCAATTTATCTAGATCCTCTTACTAAGATTTGTAGTCATTTTTATTATTTACCTTACATAAAATTTTTACATTTTCAAATTCATATATTTTATTCTTTCTGGTAAATAATTTGTATAAATTAAAAACATTATTCAGGCAAATAAAGATTTTTTTTGGCGCCCCACTTGGGATATCTCCCCACACAACCTCATTTAATATGTTTTTTTATGAGTTTGGTTTCATTGAAACAACTTTACAAGGTTCTATCATTAATATTCCTTAGTTTTAATCTTTCTGATATTTCGTTATTCTAACTATTGCCCTTTTTCCCATTTGCGCTAAAAGGCCTTTGCGTTAAAAGGTCGGACACAGCATTGGTACTCTGTAAAAAAAAAAAAAAACTGAAGTGTTCATGATTTTCTTTTATTTTGATTCTATTTTTCCTTCGAACGATATTGTCTAATTTGTATATCCTTATAACATTCCAATTTCATAATAACCTTAGCTTCTTTTTGTTTTAATTTCTGCTTATGCTTAATCAGTGTAAATGTTATTGTCTTTTCCGTATCTTCCAAAACGCCTCAATTACACAATATGATCTTATAAATTTTAATCCTCAAAGTGTTTTGTCATCTCATTTAGGGTTTTTTTCCTCCTTGATTTTTATTGTATTCATTATTTCATTTCTTTGTTTTTTAGCACAGCCAAAACAAATTACTGTCTTATCTCTGTCAGCAGCATTTGTCAATAACTTAAAGCAATTTGTAATCTTTTTATGATGATGAATAATATTGTCTCTTGCAGTTAATTTCACCCATTGTTCAATATATCTTCTCTCACGTGAAATTTACTAAGTTTTAATTTATATTTTGATAAATATATTGTAGCTGCATCTGATGCTCTAAGTCGGTCTGTGCTTAACTATTCCGACATAATTATGTTTTGCTTTACTTTTGTACTCTACTAAATCTTTAATTCTCTACTCAATGTGATACTCATTTTTCGCTAATTCCTGATCCATCACCTCTCACTCTCTCTTTCTTTATCTCAGCTTACTCATTTAAAGTTTCCTGCGTTATTATTTATTTTTTTTTAGAGCTGCATTTTCCTTATTTAGTTTTTAATCCTTCCTTACCTGACTTTGCTCAATTTAGTCATTTTATCCCTCCAGCCACCGGCTTTTCTTGCCTGATGGCGTATAAACATAGCTGTGCTAACACTGGATACTCTCACCCATAGATCACTTACTTTTTTGGTGGCCTGTTTTGTATTGCTAAATTAAATACTTTGTACTTAAGCCAGAAAGCTTTTCATATTAATAATATCTTTCTTTGGGAAGGGGGGGAAATCACTCGTATAAAAACGTTATTCTCCTCTCAGCAATGGATGTGATGGCTTACGTTCACTGCTCGGCGTCACTGTATGTGTGTGTGTGTGTATTTGTACTTACCTAATTGTACTCACCTAATTGTGGTTGCAGGGGTCGAGACTCAGCTCCTGGCCCCGCCTCTTCACTGATTGCTACTGAGTCCTCCCTCTCCCTGTTTCATGAGCTTTATCATACCTCGTCTTAAAACTATGTATGGTTCCTGCCTCCACTACATCACTTGCCAGACTATTCCACTTCCTAACAACTCTGTGACTGAAGAAATACTTCCTAACATCCCTTTGGCTCATCTGAGTCTTCAACTTCCAATTATGACCCCTTGTTTGTGTCCCATCTCTGGAACATCCTGTCTCTGTCCACCTTATCTATTCCACGCAGTATTTTGGATGTTATCATGTCACCCATGGCCCTCCTGTCTTCCAGTGTCGTCAGACCGATTTCCCTTAACCTTTCTTTGTAGGACATTTCCCTTAGGTTTGCGACCAGCCTTGTTGCAAACCTTTGCACTTTCTCTAATTTCTTGACGTACTTGACTAAGTGTGGGTTCCAAATTGGTACTGCGTACTCCAGTATGGGTCTGACGTAAAGCAGTTTCGGATCAGACTTGAATTTCGATGCTATGTCGTTTTCGTACTGCCCCTGAGCCTCCCTCCTTATCTGTGCATATTCGTTTCTGGCTCGTAGACTGATCTCTCTACTTTCCTGGGTCCTTTGCCTTCTGCAATTTTTCCATTCTCTAGCACACTTAGTTTTTGCCTCCCTACACCTTAGGGTAAACCAAGGGTTCATTCTGGTCTTTCAGTTATTTCTGTTACTCTTGGGAACAAACCTTTCCTCTGCCTCCTTGTATTTTGTTGTTACGTAGTCCATCATTTTGTTTACTGACTTTCCTACCAACTCTCTTTCCCAATGAACCTCTTGCAGGAATGTCCTCATACCTGTGTAGGCCCCCCTTTTATAGTTTGGCTTTTCCCTTTCTACTCCTGCTGCCCTCTCCACTTGTAGCTCTACGATGTATTCAGAACTCAGAACCACATGGTCGCTAGCTCCAAGTGGCCTTTCATATGTGATACCCTCGATGTCTGAGCTACTCAGGGTGAACACAAGGTCCAGTCTTACTTGTCCATCTTCCCCTCTCTCTCTGGTAGTGTCCTTAACATGTTGATGCATGAGGTTTTCCAGTACCACATCCATCATCTTGGCTCTCCATGTTTCAGGACCCCCATGTGGCTCCAGGTTTACCCAATCAATCTCCCTGTGGTTGAAGTCGCCCATAACCAGTAACTTGCTCTACTCAAGTGAGCTCTTCTTGCCACCTCAGCTAGTGTGTCCCCCATTGCTCTATTGGACTCATCATATTCCTCTCTCGGCCTCCTGCTTTCTGTGGTTGGTTATACATCACTGCAATGACTACCTTATGTTCCCCTGACTGAACTGTACCTATGTGTGTGTGTACTCACCTAGTTGAGGTTGCAGGGGTCGAGTCCAAGCTCCTGCCCCGCCTCTTCACTGGTCGCTACTAGGTCACTCTCCCTGTACCGTGAGCTTTATCATACCTCTGCTGTGTGTGTGTGTGTGTAGGTTAGTATTTACAATCAGCCATCTGAATTGGCACTGGGTTAATCCCTAGCTCATATACTTGCCTCTTTAAGCTGACAAATATAAGTTAGCTGTCACATATTCAGTTAAACTCATGTTTGACGTTAGCTTCTAGTGTGTCATTTGCTAGCTCTTTCCACTCCTCTTAGGACGTGATCATAAAATGTTACCTGGAAACACTTGCATGCTGCCGACAATAATGCAGGCGTGATAATCGATGTAGAACAATGGTCTATACAGACTGTAACATTCTCCCGGGATAAACTTTTAATGCTTCATGTGATCGTCGAGGCTCAGCTGAGTGTGCTCTTTCAACCTGTGGCCCTTCCTCTATATTCTTACTAGGCAGAAAATCAATCCTTTTTTGCAGGAAAATTTTGTAAATAGTGTTTCTAGAGGCAGGAGATTTAGTTTTTACAAATATTTCTCGTTTTCTATTGCCCTCAGTTCTGGAAATAATCTAGGCACATAGCTTTGGATTTTTCATAAGTTTTCCTTTGTTTGACTGGGAGAGAGTTCCACACAGGTTCTCTGTGTTCAACGATTTTTCTCAAGTTTATTATAAGGAGTGTCTTGAAGGTGTATTTGTATTTCTGAAGACTATTTTCATGGCTTATTCTTAGCATGTGTATTATGCATGTCACTGCATTGTTGTAAAATGAAATGTGTATTAAAAATGTTCCATTAAAATAGTGTCAGTGAACGTAGACTGAACATAAAACGGACACGTATTAGACCTGGACAGAGTGGCCAAGCGAGACAGAGGAGAGATGTGTCAGTACCATGAGAGCAATGGTGGAGATGGCTAGTGTTTGGTGTTTGGTCAAATATGAAGGTGTTATTTTGAGTAAGTTTTAGGCCACACGTTTTTTATTGATTTTGTTTGTATTTCCTGAAGGCCCTAGTATGAAGGGTCCTATTAAGTTTTGGAGAGTACAGAAGAGGGGTGTCATGGGGACCCGTTGTTTACACATGTTTTACTAGTAGCAGTGTACTAGTGAATTTTGGTAACTTTGTGTAATGGTGGTGTGTGTTGTAAATAGTCTACCATAATATATTTTTGTATTAGTTTATGTGCTTTCTTGATAACATAAGTTGAATTTATCTATCCTTCTTGAATTGATCATCTAGGGTTTTGTGAAGGAACAAGCTTGGCCCTAGGGTGATGTATTTTGTTTAATATTTTAAATGCCCTTTTGCCCCTAGCCCCAGTAAATATTTAAGTAACATAATTGCTTAACAATGTGTCACTTGTGATGTTTCACCTATTTAGCTTCTTGACTAACTTAAATGATTTTAACATGGTTAGTTTTGATGTTACTTCCTTGTTTACGAAAGTTCCTGTTGATGATTTATTAAGTTTCTTATCTGAAGAACTCGTTAATTATGATTTACCATTGCCAGTTCCTACTATCATTAAACTTATTAAACTTTGCATTGTTGATGCAAAATTTGTATTTAATGATAAGTTTTACACTCAGAAGTTTGGTATGACAATGGGAAATCCACTTTCATCTGTTTAGTAACCTATACATGGAATTAATTTTAAACAAGGCTGCTTAACACAATCCTCCCTAATAAAGCTAAATAGTTCAGATATGTTGATGATATTTTGTGTCTTATGCCCAAGAATGTAGATATACACCATTTCCTTGGTAAATTAAATAGCTTAGCCCATTCTATAAACTTTACTGTTGAGTTTGAAGAAAATAACTCATTGCCATTTCTAGATGTTTTAATTATTAAGGGTAGTAATGAATTCAAATTTAAAATTTACAGAAAACCTACAAATAACTGTTCCTATATACACTATTATTCTTCACATCAAGATAGAGTTAAACTGTCTGTTTTCTCATCAATGTTTTTGAGAGCTTTACGTATTTGTAGTCCAGAGTTCATAGATGAGGAAATATCCAAATTTTATGAAATAGGTAATGATTTGAAATACCCAAGTAACGTAATTGATAGATCTTTTAAAATTGCTAGAAATACTTTTTACAATCCAAAAAGGGACAACCAGTGTTATTCAACTAAAAATATGTTGGTTCTCCTTTACCATGAAAACTTGGTTGATATGCCTTCTCTTAAGACTTGTAATATCAAAGTTGTATTTAAAAATCTTGATACAGTAAAAAAAAAACTTTTGATAAAGAATTCCCCCCAAAATGCTTACGGATGTGTCTATAAGATTCCTTGTAAAATTTGTGATTAAGTTTATTACGGTTAAACTGGTAAAAGTCCCGAACTAAGATTAAAACAGTATAAATATAGCATTAGAACTGGACTAGATTCCAATGCTCTATTTATTCATGTAAGAGATTTTAACCATCCAAATGATTTTCAAAAAGTTGAGAAAGTTGTATCAAGCAAGTCCAAAAAAAGCAGTTTTGACAATAATGAGAATATTTCCTTTGGTTTATATAAATTAGATCCGTTTATAATTAATAGAATTTGGGAAGAATCTAATAATAAAATTGGACAAATGATAAATTTTAAAATTCTTAATTCTTGGGTAGAATAGTTTGTGGGTTGTGTGAAGGACCTGTCTAGTTGGACCAGCAGGCCTGCTGCAGTGTACTGTTATGAGTAGCGCATCAGGTGTTGCTTTGTTGTGGGATGTGATAGTGAGGTGTGGTCTACACCCATTATGTGCCTTCCTCTGATGCATTACTTTCATTGTTCCTTGATAATGTGAGTAGTCACGAAAGCGCTTGGAATTTCTCTATTCTTTCACAGTAGTTGTTTTGCATATTCTGAAATCACCTGTTTACTGTGATCTTATTGCATATATATGTATATTATATATATATATATATATATATATATATATATATATATATATATATATATATATATATATATATATATATATGTCGTGCCGAATAGGCAGAATTTGCTATCTTGGCTTAAATAGCAACGCTCATCTTGCCATATAGGACAAGTGAAAATTTGTGTATGCAATAATTTTGCCAAAATCATTCTGAACCTAACGAAAAAAATATATTTCACTGTGTTTGTTTAGTATTTAATTATTGTAAACAAATCTAAAATATATTTAGTTGGGTTAGGCTAAAATAAATTGATCTTGTTATAATAAGGTTAGGTAAGTTTTCTAAGATTCTTTTGGTGCAAAATTAAAAATTTTTACATTAACATTAATGAAAAAAAAGATATCTTTAAGCGTATAAGAGAAAATTTTAGAAAGGACTTAATTTTCAATGAGTTCTTGCTAATTGACCAGTTTTACATATTCGGCACGACATATATGTATATATATATATATATATATATATATATATATATATATATATATATATATATATATATATATATATATATATATATATATATTGCGCGTGCAAACACAAACAATACGTTTAACTTCTCGAAGGTTTAGAGCAGCGTTTTTCACTGGTGTGCCACTGATAGTGCCCATGGGTGCTCCAAGATTGCTAGTAATTTATTAGTTTTGCCCTAGCTTCATCGTCTTAATTAAAACACCACAGTTGTATTTAACTAGTATTTGTTGTATGATTAATTACTATAGAACTATATTTCTCGAAACAATGTTTTTAAATGATAAACTATTATAGTATAATATTGAATATATGATTAATATTAAGTCAATAGACATTATGATGGGAAACTATATTATAGTTACCGTTCGCGAGAAAGAAATGAGTTGTATGTCTGTCCAATATTCCACCTAATATCAAAAGTATCTGCCAATCACATCAAGTCCAAATATCTCATTAAAAAAGTTGCAGAAGACAAGTTTTGTTTATTTTGTGTTTTATAAGGCTTGTGTATCATGTCTTACACTAATAGGCTGTATATTTAATATTTCCTGTGTGTTTTAGGCTCTAGTTTCTATTTTATATTTCGTGTCTTTTGATCGACACCATGCCTAACCCTTCTAGGGCAGGGTAGGTACCTGAGCCCGAGCTTTTAGCTCACAAGACTGTCATTCCCATTAGCCCTCTGGGGGCGGGGATGGCAGACCAGAGAGGCCTATCTTGTGGCTAGGCCTGGGGACAGTTGGTTCCAAAGATAAGGAGGTACTTGTGCCTCCTCCCATGGGAGACTTAGGTCTCAGACACTCCCTAAAGAGGGAGCCAAGGCCGGGCCACCACTTGGAAAAGGCCCGGGCCGGGAGAATACCGGCGAACATTTAATAATAATAATAATTTCGTGTCTTTTATGAGGTTGTCTCTGTTAGATCTGCTTGGCAAGCAGTTCTAGTAGAAAATTGACTAGGTTGAAAAGCACTAGAGTTTTCAGTTCCATGAGGCCCCGAGCCTCCTTCCTCGACACTTATACACCTGGCCCAGAAACCGGATATAAAAGCTCAACACCTCACGGGGAGGACTATTAATTGGGGGTTTTGTGAGTTCTATTTAACTTGCGCACTCTTTCCGGTGAGTGAAGTATTGTATTTGTACAACCTTACTTATGGTGCATATATGCTGGCTCTTCGTTTTTGTTAATATAAATTTGTTTCTTTGTGCGTTTAATTTACAGCTTTCTAAAAAAAAAAAATTCTAAATTCTAAAATTAAAGTTTAAAGAAACTGCTCAAATCAATTTACAGCTTCAAAATTAACAAACCTAAAAATCAAGGAAAATAATAATAATCAGAAATGATATCCGGACACATGTTACGTAGTTTTATCTTAATTGAAACAGACGAGAGATAAATGTCTCGGAGCTATCTTAAAATGCTTTTCAGTTAGTGGGCATTCACAAAATATCTATTTATAACTCGGAAATGTCAATTGTTACTTCAGAATTTACCCATATTAAACATATTGAATTTAACAAGGGTTTTTAAAAAATACAAAATTGTGAAGACTTATTTTTTTGTAGATATCAAGGAGCACACTTATAAATGCTCCATGAAGGATGAAGTGCATGCTTCGACGATGCCATGATCTTTGATGTTAATTAAGGTTTCCCACGCCAAGGAGGTTTCTTATAGTATGCCATTCGTGGAGACCAGTAATCTCCCCGTGTTCATTCCTCCCTCACCCTTCTAAGCTAGACGATCATAAACATATCTCAGTTCTTGCAGTGGTACCATAGTTTTTCCACATACCATTGTTCATCGTGCTTTCCGGACATGCAATGCTGACAACTTGGATCGACTTGAGCTCCAAGACCTCCCAGTTCTTAAATGGACACCTATGTACTACTTGCCCGCGACCGGAGACGCTTTCCCTGCAATACAGCTCGGTTAACTCTTGACTTCCTTCCTCTGTATACTATATTGTGGGACACCGTTTACAAGTACGGGATTTGATTCCCACACCACAACAATGTAGAAATTGCTGGCGCTTCGGCCACCCTGCGAAATATTGCAGGTCCGTGGCAGAATGTCCGGACTGTGGTGCAGTCGACCTCCCTCTTGCTTTAATTGTAATGAGGCTCACCCGGCAAATTCTAACCGTTGCCAAGCTTTCTTAAAGAAACGAGAAATTTGCTGTCTCAAGAAAGAAGATTTCTCTTATTCCATGGCAGTCTCCCATCTCGGCCTTCAACGGAGACTTCTACGATTTTCTTATTCTTGAGATACCAGGTGGCCCCTAACATCGGTGGTACCTACTTCCACAATCTCCTCTGTACTCACAACTTAAACAGTCACCTCTGTAAATAACTCTTTTGCAGCCTTAGGGTCCGAGGTCTTTACCTCCTCAACTCACTCGCACCTCGCGTCCTTACTACTCCAAAAGCCTAAAACGTCACCGAGGTTCAAATCTCCCTTCCTCCCTCACTTATCCTTCCTCTTCGAGTTTCTGAGCCTAGTACTTTACCTCATATTGTATCAGTTACGGGTGTGGAGGTTCATCTTCCCCCTCGTACAGTTCCCTCCTCTCCTGTGCCCATTCAAGCTCCTGTCTCTCCCAAGTTTCTTTCCAAGGTACCTCTATTCTCTCATCCCCCTCTTTGGTAACTCCCATAGGCTCTCTACTCTTTACTCACCCTCCATCTTCTATCTCGTATATCGTAACACCTGCAACTTCTTTGTCATCCGAAATGCTTGAAGCCATTTCCGAATATATCGAAGAGACAAAACCAATGATAGACACCAATTCATCCTCCATTACACCTATACGCCTCAGGGGTAACTGAGGTGAGCTTCAAATGTTGCTCTCCCAGTTTTCCCCTGTTCGTGTCTATTTACAAGAACCTGAATTGCGGTCCACTGTTATCCATCCCGTCTCCGGCTATATTTTATTGCATTCATCGGATCCTTTTCCGAATGGGACCTTTAATGAACGTGTACTTCTTATACGCACCGGTATACCACACCATCAGATCCTTTGTTCATACTTCGCTGCCCGTATTTACTTGAACAGGTGATTTTAATACTCATCGTTACCTCTGGCGAAGGGGGTGGGGGTCTTACTGTGACTCTCGTGGCAATCAGTTAGAGGTTCTTCTCACCTCTCTTCCTCTCCATGTTTTAAATACGGGTTCTCCCTCACGTTTTGACCCTCGCACTCATGCTCTCTCTTTCATATATCTCTCAGATTGCTCCTCTTCAGTTGCACTCTACCTGGCCTGTGCTCCCACGCTAACTGGACTTCAGCCCTGGCACTTTGCTCACTCCAGCAGTAAGTCAAGCCATAAAAATTTTTAATTTTTATTCACTTTGAGCTTACACACTCACACATGTCTATTGGGAAAGACTGGGGAATCCCATTGTTTATCATACGAGCTTCCTGTTCAAATGCGAGCCCCTATCCTGGATTGTGACCTCGATGCTTGTGCAGTCAGATAGACTGGCTTCTTTCCTTGAACGCTGCCTATGATACATCTTTGTAATCCAAGGACTGGGAATCCTAAGTATCAAGCTCAGTCTGCCTGCCATACCAAAGTAACTCGCCCCGCAATCCCCCAACTAAGCCCTCCTGCTGACCCTCGCTGTCAGTAGAATTTATTGTCGGCTCTATGTCGTGTACAGTTTGAAATATTCCTACCAGGTACTTCAGGGGACATAGTGTTGAATGACAAACTTATTGTATAAAGACACCTAAGCCGCGAATGGGGAACATTTAGGAGACGTTTCGCTCTACATGAGCTTCTTTCGGCTAACAACTTCTAAGAGTATACCGGCTTCCCTCCCCTACCTTCAGCATCCTTCCCTCACCATTACATTGCATCTTGTTTCGTCTTTCCTAATTTATTTTGGTTTGCAAAACTGTCTTATGCCTTTTTCGGTGGTACATTGAGTTGCCGTCGGTGTCGGGATGAACGGGTACGTTTGCTAATAAGAAATCCACGATTTTGAAAGAAAATTTCGTTCTGTGCTTTGGTTTGCAGGACCAACCATAATTATAGGCTCTGGGAGTAGAAAAACTCTCGGAACTTATCAAACGTTATCAACGGTAAAGATGTTTCATCTACGGTATCGTGTTGTTATTCTTCTTGACTGTCATATTTTGGCAAGACGTTTCCCCGTTATCTTGAAACCCATCCCAAAAGCATCTATGTGAATTTCTCATATACAGTATACAACAAATTTCTGGGATAGGGTAGGTTTGCCTCTGTCCAGAAAAATCGAATTAGTTATTAAAGACCACAACGGAAAATAATATAGGGGATAAAATATTTTGCCACGCAAACAGAAAACGGGAACCCAGTGAGCACGGTAGATCTATGTCAAAATTTCACTGTCTAAGCTGCGATTATCTGACATTTGACTTTACTACAGTGAAATTAAGCCTGTGATTAGTAGACGGGCTGTATCTCACGCTTGCTTTGTCCACTATTCTTTCATTGATGATGCCTTTAGTTAGAAAACTTTTTTCTTTTACAAGGTTTGTCTGTTACTCGGAGATCATTTCCGTGTTGTTATTCATTCTTCATGTTTATGGCTGATGCTCTTGATCTAAACCGCCATGTAATTCTTACTGTTTCTCTGATACACCTTTGTTCCTCTATTCCTCTATTCTACCCATTAATAATACATCATACGTTTTCTTGTAATTTTAAGTTATCCCTTAAAGGATAGGAAGCACTTTGATGCTGATGAAAGGCTTTTGATCCAAGGAATAATAGCTATCATTTCTTTGAATAAAATGTGATTATTTCCAATTCTCCAGGCACTGTGTAATCCTTGCGGCGTATGTGACATGGGCGAAACATCACCAGTTAAGATTCCAAATAATTTTATTTGTGTTTCTTTACCATGAACTCTACTGGTTTAGCACCTCTCAATCGGCGTATAATAATTATGAGTTGTCAGATATTATCGGTATTTTTTTGGTTTTAAATTATAAACTGTGTTATGATAGTGTTGGTTATCAAATCCCGAGGTAATCCGTCACTCAACATGTTTGAGTTCCTAGATATAAACTGAGAATGTCTCTTTAGTTTGGATTCTTGTTTTCAACACAGGTGTTTTTTACATAGAGGAAGATTCACATTGTCACTTTAACCTTCATGCTCTGCAAGAATGGGAAGAGTGGTAGTTCTCTCGTGCTTTATTTTGAATAAAAAATTGTTTTTCTGTGTGATTTTTGAGCATTAAAGAGCGAATGTAATTTAAAAAAGGAAACAGAAAATTTACAAATATTTTTCCTTTAAAGGCATGTTGAGGTGTAATAAATTTAGCACGGTTAGCCCAGGTGTCAAAAGCTTCGCACGGTACTAAATTTTTAACTCTTATTTAAAAATTTTATTTTTGTATACTCGTTTTATTTATCAATTTAGGCAACTTCTAAGAGTTTTATATTTATATTACACATTTTACAGTAGTTACCCCTCGAGAGGGGTTCCTCGATTCCAGTGAAGGAATAGTGATCAACGGAACTGGACCTATACGCCTCTTCCTTCCATAGAATCTGAATCACTCCCTTTTCCCCAGGCGCATTATAACGCCCTTTGGGGTTAGCGCTCCCCTTGAATATGAAAATAATACTGTATGTCATTGCACCTGTCAGAATTTCGTGCTTCTTTATAAATATTTTTTCTGTTTGACTGGGTTGTGCTCCAGTGTTGATCTACTCTTTCTGGACCTCTCGACTGTGTAAACTGCAGGTACTAACTAGGCTTCTTGAGTGTTAACTTACAGTTCAGATTTTGCGGCCGAAATGGCTATCGATACACAAAAGGCTTAGGAACTAGGCTTCAAAAGGGTTAACAGGGTTACACCTAGGTTTATATCTGTAGTTGATTTATCTGTTGCAAGTAAATTAGGAACATTTCCTTAATATTTCTGGTATCTTATTTTTATTAATAAGATACCGTGACACAACACAGAAGTTATTATATTGTACTAGGCTTCTGACGCTATAAGTACGTACTAGGTTCATTGAGTGTTGGTATAGGTACTAGGCTTCATGATTGTGAAGCTACAAATACTAGGTTTATTGAGTGTTAAATTACAGGTTCTAGGCTTCTTGAGTATTAGGCTACAAATACTTGGATTCATGATTATTAGGTTACAAATATTTGGCTTCTTGAGTGGAACTAGGTTTTTCTCGAGTCACAAGCCAAAACTCAATGACTTGGTAGCTGAATGTTTCATGACTAGTCGCTCATTATTTCATAACTTGGTCTCTCATTGCTTCAAAATTTCGTCGCTCAGAGCTTCTAGATTTGATCGTTAAATATTTCAAAACCTCGTCCCTCAGAACTTCAGAAACACATTTGTAGCAAATGAAACATTTAACTGAAATTCCTGGGATCAAATGACAACTTATTATTTGATATATTTTTCCATTATAAGAGAATCGCTATCTTGAAGAAAAATATCTGCAACAATGTTAAATACATACCAGTTAACACATATATCGTATTTTTCTGTTGCATCATTGATGTGTTCCGTGTCCAAACTTTCTTTGGATAATCGTTAACGTCTTCCTGAACATATAGCTGGTAGTTCCAGTCTAATCTACGCTGCTTCGTCCTCGTCTTTAAGTTTCTCTCTGCCTTGGTGCACACTGTTTCCTCTCTCCGGGGGATAATGGGAATTAAGTTAGGCTGGGTTAAGTTAGGTTATGATGCATTAGGTTTCAACGGAAAAAAGACATAAGCATAAAATAAAAAAACGATAAAATAGTCTGCAGTGCGAAGAGAAGACAGGGATCCACTGCGCGAGGCTCTTGTATACTACATATTTATCTGTTGAAGATTCCGTCAACAGCCACCCATTTGACTGTTGAGAATATTGTCATGTTATCTGTCTTCAGAGTGCTGGTACTGTACTTTTCACCTCCAAGACTCAAGTCCGGCTAACGGTTCCCCTGAATCTCTTCAAAAATGTTACCTTGTTCTCACTCCAACAGCCCGTCAAATCATAAAAAGCACTTGCCTTCACTCCTGTCTAACACACTCACACAAGCTTTTTAGATGTCCAAGCTTCTAACACTCAAAATCTCCTCCCTCTGTCCAGGCCTAGGATGACCCCTGCCCTCCTTCCCTCCACCCCAGTTTTAAACGGCCTCCTAGTCATCCTATTCTCCTCCATGTTAAACGTATATACATACACATATAGGTGTTTGTATCCTATTTACTTTCAACTTTTGGTTGAAGAGTTCGAGTGTCTGCACCGGTTTCCACCTACCTGAAGGAGTATTGAAGATAAATATGATAAGACACAAAGTGCATAAAAAGATTTTATTATGACAACTTTTCGCTCTGTAATAAAGGTAAAAGTGCAGTAAAACTGTCAAATTAAAATTAATTTTTTTCTTTAACATGTATCTGTGTCTTTAAACTTGGCTCCATCGTACTGAATTCCTGGCTCATGACTATACAACTGTGTATGAAATATTCTACTATTTATCAAGATCGTTCCAATTCCAGAACCTAACAAGACAAAATTGTGCATTCTGACGTCTCTGTGGCTCATTTGCAACTTTACCATTCATTTATAGCCACTTGTCTGAGAACCCTCAGTTCAAACAATCTGTCCGTCAGTTTGATCACTCTGGCTTATATGTGTGTGCAATTACCTATTTGTTGCTTCAGGAACAGAGTTCGTGTTTTCCCGTCTTTATATTCCGTTCATGTATTGTATTTTTTAAATCCCAATGATTACACCACTTATAATTTCTTTAATATATTCCGATGGTCAACCAAATAGAAAATTTTTGTACTATATTGCCACTTTACTTTTTCGTCAGTTTGCAGAGGTAGCCTCTAGTTATTCCTGTTGCAGGTGCTAATAAATCTTTCTTTAATGTTCTCTCTCAAGTTCTTTCTAGGCCTTCAATGTGGTTATAATGTCTCCTCGTTTCCCGCTAACAGGCAACATGGACATCTTTAATGTGTTCTGCCTTTCATCACCGTTTATATTGCTTAACTTTGGCAGCCATTTTTCAGCTCTTTCGTGAGCATTTTCTAATTTATCTGTTTTATCAGTAGTGTGTACCACACAACAGCCGCTTATTCCAGTGCTGGTCTAATATAAGTTATAAACAACTTTTCTAACATTTCACCATCCATACATTTGTAAGCTAGTATTTTATAGTTTGCCACAGTAGCATACGAGTTTCTCACAATTTCATTTTTATGAAATGCCGGTCACAATTTTTTAATAATAACTCTTAGATCCCTTTCTCTATTTGATACTTTCAATAATTTGTCACACATTCTATATTTTTCATGTTGCCTGATATCACTTTCTCTCATTTTTATTACATGACATTTATCTACATTAAATTCCATCATCCATGTATCACTCCACGTGCTCACTGTATCCAGATCCTCTTGTAAAGATTTAAAGACATTTTCATTATTAAATTTACATAAGATTTTTGCATCTGTAAACATATTTATATATTTTTTTTTATTCCTTTTGGTTAATCGTTTACATAAATTAGAAACATTGAGGCATGTACAAAACCTTGTGGTGCTTCACTCGGGATATTCCCTCAGGCAGAATTTTTTTCTCTTATAATTATTCTTATATTCCTCCCAAACAAAATCTTTCATCCACTGTAATAATTTACCTTTAATCTCCTTTATTTTGCAGTTTCTAAATTAGTCTTTCATAGGTGAGGTAAAATTTGTCAGGAAACAGGTCAAGTATTTCCCGAAGCGGGTCTTAGACATTCATAGGGAACTCTATCAACCGCTTTCTCAAATTCTAGATAAATACAGTCTGCCCATCCATTTCTTTCTTAAACAATTTCCATAGCTCAGTCATAATAACCAATTTGATGTACATGCATGTGCAGACCGAAAACTAAATTTTTTGATAAAATAGACACATGTGCAACTCTTGGGTATCTTTATTGAGGAAACGTTTCGCCACACAGTGGCTTCATCAGTCCATACGTAGGAGAAACTTGAAGAACAGGAGGAGAATGAGGTAATCAGTCCCTCAACCTTGAGTCGATGTGTTCAGTCCATCAATCTTGAATAGAATACGGCATATCAGCGGAGAAGCAGCTTATAAACCATATGGCAGGAGAGGTGCAGCAGTCATAGGTCGTGTCACATTTGTTCAATGTGGAAGTAGGTCGTGCCCAAGAATTAGGCAAGCGAAGAATTCCTAAGTATTAAGATCCCAAGAAGTTGCAGTGTCTGACAGATTACCTCATTCTCCTCCTGTTCTTCAAGTTTCTCCTACGTATGGACTGATGAAGCCACTGTGTGGCGAAACGTTTCCTCAATAAAGATACCCAAGAGTTGCACATGTGTCTATTTTATCAACATGTCGGTTCTCTGAACCATTCATCTACAAATCTGTCAGACACTGCAACTTCTTGGGATCTTAATACTTAGGAATTCTTCGCTTGCCTAATTCTTGGGCACGACCTACTTCCACATTGAACAAATGTGACACGACCTATGACTGCTGCACCTCTCCTGCTATATGGTTTATAAGCTGCTTCTCCGCTGATATGCCGTATTCTATTCAAGATTGATGGACTGAACACATCGACTCAAGGTTGAGGGACTGATTACCTCATTCTCCTCCTGTTCTTCAAGTTTCTCCTACGTATGGACTGATGAAGCCACTGTGTGGCGAAACGTTTCCTCAATAAAGATACCCAAGAGTTGCACATGTGTCTATTTTATCAACATGTCGGTTCTCTGAACCATTCATCTACAAAACTAAATTTTTTACCAGTTAGTATGTTATTTTCTCTAAATGTTGAATCCACTTTACCCTAATGGCTTTTTCCAATAATTTTGCAACAATTATCAATGAAACCGACCTATAGTTCAAAGACTCTTCCCTGTTACCTCTTTTAAATATAGTCACAATATTTGCCATCTTCCATATTTCTTAATTTACTTCCTGTAGTGAAATTCTAAACTTTTTCTTAAGTCGATAACATATCTAAGCTGTACTCTCTTTTAATAGTCAAGGTGCTAACCCGTTTGATCTTATAGACTCTTTCTTATCAACATCTAGTATCAATTTCTTTACTTTCTCTTCAGTTAATTAAATATTCGCTAATTCAGATGTTTGTCTGGGAATAATATTTCCTATATGGAAAATATCTTCTTTTGTAAACACGGAAGCTCTCTGTTGAATACCTCGCATATTTCCTCCTCTTTCTCAGTAATTTTTGCCATGGTCATTTATTCATTGTATTTTTATTTTAATATTTAGTTTACTTTTTTTACAAACTTAAATACAAGATATGGTTCTTCCATGCTCTTGTCTAGTATTTCCTTTTCAAAGTTTCTTTCTTCCTCCTACCTTACATTTGTGCATTCATTTTTTGAATGTTTGACAAGTTTCTTAATTGGCCTACTTTCCATATTGGCTCAAGCTCTTTCTTAATTTCATAACTCTTCAGCATCTTCCATTAAACCATTTTTTTTTATTTCATGTTAAATTCCTATTTGGAATAAATTGTTTCATTCTATTTTCATATTAGCTACAAAACCCTTTGTACAGATTATTTATATCTGCCCCTTGTAGTATATTGTACAATATAATTTTTCTAAAATATTGTTTCTTGCAATGCAATTGTTCAGGTTTATGATTTTCATTTTCATCTAGACTCATACTTCACTTTGTATATTGTTTCCAACTGGAAATTTCCTCCGTTGCTCGATTTATTTATATGGTTATGCGTAAAAACTTTCATTATTTTGAGCATTTACTTGCATTTCCAGCCTCGAATGCTGCTCAATTTATTGATTTATAGGTAAAATCTCCAAGTGCAATAACTGTTTCCTTATCGCGATCACTTTTCATAAATAGTTCTTTAACGATAATATACAAACACTCATTTATTATATCGTAGTTTTCTCTTTCTCAGTATCATTATATGGTGGATTATATACATTTGCCACTAAGAGTTTCTCGCCTTTAATTCGTACTCTTATCCATAAATTTTCAGCTTTTTCTGTATGTTGGATTTGAATTTCCATAACTTGAAGAGACTTTAACCGGTATTGTTAATGCAACCTTCTTCCCTACTGTTTTCTCCACGTTAACGGAGAGTAAAGAAGGCATCTTCAACTTGAGACGAAGTAGACAGAATGAGCTGTGGAAGAGGCGGGGTTGATCAGGATAGGGAGTGCCCAAGGAGTTGGATTTGAGGAAATGGGAGATGGAAGGGAGCAATTTGTGCATTGTTCCAGTCACGGTATTGCGCCTTCTTGTTCTTTATAGACTCCGCAGGTAAACGTTTCATTCTTTCCAACTTTTTTATGTTCTTCCTGCTTTTAAATCTCTCGTTCTTATGAGGCTCTTATTGCTTCCAGGCGTCGTAAGAATCAGCTTCAGTTTTTTACGTTACTGTCTTGTTGAACTTGTTTTGCCCTCTTCCTTCTCCCTTTTCCTCAAACCCAATCCTTGGGGACTTCCTTTTCTGATTATGCCTGAGTCTTTCTTCAAAACTTATTCTTTCTCCAAACTGAGTAATTTCTGTCAAATACAAACTAAATTTTTTTTTTATTTAGAATATCTCTAAGTTCTAATCTTTTTTTTGAGATGACTCCCTCTTTATTAGTATATAAAGTCTTTAAAAATATATTATTTTAATTATTTACCTATATCCCATTTGTTTTAAAATTATTTCCATCTACGTTTTGGTGGTTTCTTTGAAAAAAAAAATATGATGGATTTGTATGGCCCTGTTACTTTGTGAGAAACAATTATTTTCCTCCCCAGTTCTACGGTCGTTCATTCAACCTCTTCGCAGTGTTTATGAAATATTTTAGTTCCACTTTATCCTCCTCCTTTGGAAGCTCTTGTCTAATTTGAATCGCTTTATAATCCTCCAATTCCCTGATGTTCTTAATTTTTTAGAAAGTTCTTTATGTTTAATCTGCATAAATGTTATTTTCAACAAGTTCTTGAAAGCAGAAATCTACAGTGCATTTTGTCATATAACTGTGTGTTGTTCTTCCTTTTTAATTCTCTATCTCTTTTTCAAAACAGCCAAAAACAATAACTGTTGTATTTCTATCAACAGCGTCCCTCAGTAACTTAGAGTTTTCGCAATCTACTTTTTAATTTGTTGACTAATATTGGCTCAGCAACGACTGCTTTAGGCTGTACCACCTGTTCAACCTCTGCCTTTTCTCTGGTGAATTTTACAAAACAATATTCTTCCTGACCTTTCCTTTCCTTCTGCAAGCTCTTGCTCACACTTTGAGAAATATCCTACGCTTGCTGCATCCGTTTATTTAATTCTGCCTTGTGCTTAGTTATTTCTGGATAACTGTCTTCTAATTTATAGTCTAAACCTTTAATTTCCATCTCATAATTATCTATATTTACAGAGAATTCTTCATCAGTTACCTCTCGCTTCTTTATTACCTCAGTTTGCTCACTTAATGTCTTCTGGATGTGCTGTAAAGACGCCATTAGATATATTTCATTTTTTAAGTTGCATTTTCCTAATTTAATTTATCCATTAACCTTTCTTGCCCTACCTACCTGCAGTCTACCTGGAGGGTTTTTCGAGGGGTCAACGCCCCCGCGGCCCAGTCCTTGACCAGGCCTCCCTGTGGATCAGGGCCTGATCAAACAGGCTGTTACTGCAGGCCGCAAGTAGTCCAGCATACTAACCACAACCCGGCTGATCGGTCACTGACTTAAGATATCTGTCCAGCTTCCTCTTGAAGGCAGCCAGGGGTCTGTTAGTAATTCTCCCTGAATTTTAATCTTAGTCATTGTATCCATCCATCCACTGGTTTCCTCTCCTGCAAGTATACAGACACAGAAGTTCTTAAATCACGTTCTTTCAGCCATACTGTTTGTAAACAAAAGGACCAGTGCACTGTTGTGCCACTCTGTTTCTCCACAATATATTAAATATGTTATACTTAACCCAGAAGATGATCCATATTAATAATTTCCATTTGTTTATGGGAGCACCATTAATGTAAAACGCTCTATTCCCTACACTACAAAACCAGCACAGTTCTTTTCCACCAGCGTGAAGTGTCTCACCAAAATAAGAAAGTAAGTTAAAGTTTGACCTGGTGATCAGGGCCCCAATTGTAGGTCTCAGTATGTATGAGCTGAGTGACTGTGAGAGCTGTGTGTGTTTGTGTGTGAGTATGAGCATGAGTGTGAATGTGTGTGTGTGAGTATGAGTGTGAATGTGTGTGTGTGTGTGTGTGTGTGTGTACTCACCTATTTGTACTCACCAATTTGTGGTTGCAGGGGTCGTCATATCCCTTAAAGGACACTCATATTCCCCATCACCTACATCAGATGCACTTGTGGTAAATACTTGATTCAGTCTTTCTGGTTTACGCTCCTCTCTTGTGTCCTTGAAATACTGAGACAAAGTTCTCATTTACCATCTTCATTTTTCTTAACTCTCTATGCATCTGATCCTCATGCGGGTTCCAGTTCTCTCAATCTATTTCATTGTGGTCGATATCTTCCATAATTAATTGCTTTCCTTTGAACACAAGCTCTTCTCGCTACTTCCTGTGGTATAATTTATTGCTTTGTTTTTGTACTGCTTTATTTTTGTATTCCAGTCTTGAGCTCACATTTTGTGGTGGAATGTGGGTCACTGTGCTTCTACTACTTCGGGTCCCCCAAGTTTTGATTTTGCCCACTATGAAGCTATCTGATTCATTTCTGTTCATCCATCTCATTTCATAAAAAATCCATTGGTTTTTGACTATGAGTTCAAGTATTCCCTCACCCCTATTTCCTCTCTTTCTCCATTACTTAACATACTGTTGAGAAGAGATCGGATTTGATCATTTCAGTTAGTTGTGTCTGGGGATACCTTTGTTAACTGTTACTTAAATCCAGCACTTTTGTTTGATATTTCATCCCCATAATCTGAGATGTCTTTTACAATATTCCGGTTTGTGATGTCCACCAGCCTTTGTTTGTTTGTTATGTGTGTGTGTGGAGGGGTGAGACGTGAGGCTGGGCTGGTGTGCAGTGTTACTGGAGAAGAGAATCAGGGTTATAGTTATATTCATGTACGTGTGGTATGTATGTACACATTTATGTACATATGTATTTGTATGGTATGCATGAAAAGATATGTGTACGTATGTATGCATTTATGTATGTATGGATGTATTTATGTATGTGTGCATTTATGTTTGCTTGTATTTATGTATGTACGCGCGCATGTATATTTGTATTTGTGAATATAGTATGTACATATATATGTACTTAAGTGTATGTATGAATGAATGCAAATAGGCATGCATACATGCACTTATGTTCCCATGTAGGAATATATGTATGTATAATTTTGAATATGTATCTATGTATGTGTGCCTGTACATGTGTGCGCGCGCACACGCGTGAGTATAGACTAATTAAACTTTTAAATGACCCATAATTCCACCAAACAGCAACTGATTTATTCAAGGATTACTTTATATATTCGGCATCCCCACATAAAAAATATATATATATATATATATATATATATTAAGCAGGTGACTTGTTTTGAGTGAGATTACAGGCAAATGGACATGTAAATATTACCTTTTATTTGAATCATTAAACTCTTCAGAGCCAGGTTTCATTAACAATGTAGAAGTCCATTTTGCAGTGTGCGTCTCTCTGCTATTGATTTTCGACCTTAGGATTGTTTTTACACACACACACGCGCGCGCGCGCGCACACACACACACACACACACACACACACACACACACACATACACACACACGCATATATATATATATATATATATATATATATATATATATATATATATATATATATATATATATATATATATATATATATCAGTGCACCACGCAGAAACAAGCGGGTATATACAGAGAAAGATCGCAGTCAGCAGGACGCGATACTGCTACTGGGGACGGTCAAGATTCCCAGGCAGCGCTCTTATCCACTCAGACACAAATGCCACATAGACTGGGCAGCCTGGTTCACAAGCCATGTTTCTTTACCAGGCCGGGCATGTCAGTCAGCCTCAAGCATGGATTCAAGCGATTACAATCTCCTCCTGTATGATCTGACCTCTCAAGCGATTTTTATATCAATGCACCACGCAAAAACAAGCGGGTATATGCAGAGAAAGATCGCAGCCAGCAGGACTCGATACTGCTACTGGGGACGCGCGCACACACACACACACACACACACACACACACACACACACACACACACACACACACACACACACACACACAAGTACATATACAAGGTATACAGACCTAGCTGACATCAATGACATACTACTATATAGAAAGCCGCTTGTTATCCAGAACATATCGGGCAAATTAGGTTAATTTTGTCCCAGGATGCAACCCCCACCAGTCGACTAACACCCAGGTACCCATTTTACTGACAAGTGAACAGGGACAGCAGGTGTCTTATAGAAAGTAATAAATTCTCCCATGACGTCAAGTGCTGAGTCTCCGTTGCGCCACCTGATGTGTTTCATATCTTTATTTTTTATTACCTGCCAGATAATTTGTCTAGGTCGGTAGAACTAAATTATAGGAAATTATTATGATGTTAATATTTATTGAGCAGATTTAATTAGGGTCATCAAGCACTGGGAAAAATTACATATGGTCCTGATTGGATAATTAACTTGTCTGCTACAGAAAAATTACATTCTAATGATAAAAGGTAGAAGTAATTACCACGGCAGGAATAGTCATTGTGAGTGTATTCCCAGAATTATTCGTTCAGTCTCCAGGTTCGGGTAGGCGCCTTGAAACTGGTGAAGAGTTCTTCATCCAAGGAACTAAAGCTGCTTACCCATGTCATGGCTCAATTTTGATTATTTCTCATTATCCCAGGGGGTATACATGCTGCCTGGAGTCAACCTGGATGGTGTTCCAGGGGCCAACTCCCACGAGACCCAGTCTTTGACCAGGCATCCCAGTGGATCAGGGTCTGATCATCTAGGCTGTCACTGCTGGCTGCACGTAGTCCAACCGAACGAACCACAACCCGGCTTCCTTTCGAAGGAAGCTAGGGTTCTATTGGTAATTTCCCTTATATATGATTCAAATACGGGATTAAAGCTTCTAAATTAATACAAAATTAATATTTATTAGAGAGATGAGTGCTCGTAGTCATGGGGAGTGGGGTCATGGGATGGACAGTAATAGGGGTTTGCAGTCGGGGAGATGTAAAAGTCATGGGGTGCTCGGTTATGGGGTGTGAAATCATGAGGATGTGCAGTAATGGGGTGTGAAAGCATGAAGGTGGAAAGGCATGAGGTGTGCAGTCATGGGGTATTCAGCTGTGGAGTGTGAAGTTAATGGGTGTGAAGTCATGGGGTGTGCAGTCATTGGGAGTGCGGTCATTGAATGTGCAGTCATGGGGTGTGAAGTCATGGGGTTTGAACACATGGGGATGTACAGTCTTGGCGGTGTGCAGTCATGAGAGTGTACAGTCATGAAGTTTGAAGTTATGAGGTGTACAATCATAGTGGTGTACATTCATTGGGTGTACATTCATGCTGGTGTAAAGTCTGATGGTGTGCAGTCATGGGGTGTACAGTCATGGGTGAGGTGTACATTCATGGGTGGGGTGTGTAGTCATGAGTGGGGTGTACAGTCATGGGTGGGATGCACAGTCATGGGTGGAGTGTACAGTCATGGGTGGGGTGTGCCGTCTTGGATGGGGTGCAGAGTCATGGGTGGGATGCACAGTCATGGGTGGGATGCACAGTCATGGGTGGGGTGTACAGTAATGGATGGGGTGTACAGTCATGGATAGGGTGTACAGTCATGGGTGGGGTGTACAGTCATGGGTGGGGTGTACAGTCATGGGTGGGGTGTACAGTCATGGGTGGGGTGTACAGTCATGGGTGGGGTGTACAGTCATGGGTAGGGTGTACAGTCACGGGTAGGGTGTACAGTTATGGATAGGGTGTACAGTCGTGGGTGGGGTGTACAGTCATGGGTGGGGGTCATGGGTGGGGTGTACAGTCATGGGTGGGGTGTACAGTCACGGGTAGCGTGTACAGTCATGGATAGGGTGTACAGTCGTGGGTGGGGTGTACAGTCATGGGTGGGGTGTACAGTCATGGGTGGGGTGTACAGTCATGGGTGGGGTGCACAGTCATGGGTGGGGTGTACAGTCATAGGTGGGGTATACAGTCATGGCTGGGGTATACAGTCATGGATATGGTATACAGTCATGGGTAGGGCGTACTGTCATGGGTGGTATAAACCTTGATAATAAATACCGACAAGTTGGTTTAGAAAGACACGTAAGCAAACACTATGACATATTTATTAGAAAACGTTTCGGTCCTGGAACCTTGATCACTTCTAACATACAGAGGTAGAGACACATTATATATAGGCGGAGAGTGAGGTGTGAAACATGGTGACCTGAAGAATGCCATGTTGGGATGAGGACGGGTAGACGATGAGATCATGTGACTCCTGTGTTGTTGGGTTGGTGGTGCTTAGCCTGCTAAAGTATCATGTATGCTAATGTTTTTGAAATTTTGTGGTTTCCACTGTTACGTTCTATTGTGTCGGTGATGGCGATTAGTGAGGCTTCTAGACACCGTCGGCGTCTGAGGTTTGGTTCGGTGAGAATGAGTTGTGCCTCATTCCAGTTCATCAAATGCCCCGTGGAGTCTCTGTGGGGGACACAGGCGTACCATAAATAGTCTCTGTTACAGGCACTTCGATGCTCGTTCAGGCGGACCGCAAGATCTCTGCCTGTCTCACCTACATATTTCTTGGGACAGAATCCACAGGGGATAGTGTAGACGCCTGCAGTAGAAGTTAGAGGTGTGGGGCTGCGTTTCGTAGTGAGGTCTTTGATAGATTATGTGTTTATGGTGGAAACATTGATGTTACTCATAGCAAGTGCCCGGCGAGTATTCGTGGCAATATCACCACATTCAATTCAATTCAAAGTTTATTCTCTATAAGGATTGCAATGCTGAGTTTACAGAATTTGGTTATTGTGTGGTTTACATGTAGTAAAATAATAATTACAGAGTGTACCACTAGAACACCTAGCATGGCTAGGCATTTCGGGCAGACTTAGATTAAATCTTAAGTTTAAAATATTACAAAATTATGAGGTAAGTTGGTATTATGGCTATGTGACTAAATACTAGTTTGTGAGTTTAGCAATGTGAATGCTTTTGTTTTGGCACTATACATAGTTTCAGTATTGGAGTATCACAGGCCAACTTATGACTAGTTAAGATTCACTATTTTGAGATTGAGATTGATATTTCTGTTTATGGTCAAATGGGTGAGTGAGTGTAAGTGTTAACCACCAGGTGGTATTCATGTAATTAGTTGACAGGGTGTATCAGGGAGATAAGATGTTTTCTGATGGTAGTTTTGAAGGTGATGAATGTGTCTGCAGTTTTAGAATTTTCAGGTAGGGTGTTCCAGATTAAATTTAGGGCCTTTGACATACATTGAATTTTTGTAAAGGTTTAGTCGGACACGGGGAATGTCATAGAGATGCTTGTGTCTGGTGTTACGCCTGTGGGTTCTGTCACAACTATCAAGAAAGCGTTTTAGGTCAAGGTTAATATTGGAATTTAAGGTCCTGTAGATGTAGGTTGCACAGTAGTAAGTGTGGATGTACTGAACAGGAAGTAAGTTTAGATCTATGAAGAGTGGGGGGGGGGGGGTGTTGCCAGGGATGGGATTTAGTGATTATTCTTACTGCGGCTTTTTGTTGGGTTATTATTGGCTTTAGGTGTGTTGCTGCAGTTGAACCCCAAGGACAGATAGCATAGGTGAGGTATGGATATATAAGTGAATGGTATAGTGTGAGAAGGGCAGCTTGCGGCACGTAGTATCGTATCTTGGAGAGGATCCCAACCGTTTTGGATACTTTTTTGGTTATATGTTGGATATGGGTGCTGAAGTTCAGGTTGTTGTCGAGGTATAGGCCTAGGAATTTGCCCTCATTATGCCTGGCAATTAGAGTGTTGTCGATCTTAATGTTAATTTGCGCATCTCCTGCTCTGCTACCAAACATAATGTAGTAGGTTTTGCCAGTGTTAAGCGTAATTTTATTGGCTGTCATCCAAGTCGATATTTTGATCAGCTCCTCATTAACAATGGTGTTGAGGGTGGCAAGATTTGGGTGAGAGATGACATAAGTCGTGTCGTCAGAAAAGAGAATGGGGTTCAGGTGTTGAGATACGTTTGGAAGATCATTGATGTATATGAGGAAGAGCAGGGGACCAAGGACACTTCCTTGCGGAACTCTAGTATCAAGTGGCTGTGTTGTTGATGCTGTGTCTTTAATGGTGACATACTGATACCTATTAGTAAGGTAAGATTTGAAATATGCAAGCGCATGGCCTCTTATACCATAATGGTCAAGTTTGTGGAGTAGGATGCCGTGGTCTACTGTGTCAAAAGCTTTTCTTAGGTCAATAAAAATTCCTAGTGGATATTCCTTATTTTCCAATGCTGTGTAAAGCAGATCTAGCATTTTTATGATTGCATCGTTAGTGCTTTTATTTTTCCTGAATCCAAATTGGCAGGGGTTGAGTATGTTTTGTGCCGTTATAAATGAATATAGTCTCCTGTGCGTGAGTTTCTCAAAGATTTTGGATAGCAATGGTAAGTTTGATATTGGCCTATAGTTGTTTAAATCTGTAGGGTCACCACCTTTATGTATTGGTGTAACCCTTGCCGTCTTGAGTAGTTTCGGGAAGGTGCTAGTTTCTAGTGACTTGTTACAAAGTAATGAGATAGCATGCGAGAGGACATGGGCCGCTCTCTTGTACAATAATGGTGGGACATGAGACAGATTCCCTGAGTTATTTTTAAGTGACTTTATAATCTCGGTGACTTCCGTGGGCTCAGTTGGAGCAAGATAGAAGGAATTTGGGAAATTTCCATCTAGGTAATCCCTGGCATGGGCATTGGTACGTGGGATTTTATTGGCGAGATTAGAACCTATGGTTGAGAAGAAGTCGTTTATCTTGTTAGCTGTGTCAGTGGGATGCAGTGGTGTTTCATTAGGTTTAGTTAGGACAATATTCTTGGTTTTTTTCAGTTTGTGGGACCCTAGAATCTGAGAGAGTGTTTTCCATGTCTTTTTTATATCTCCTCTAGTGTCTGTGAATCTACTGGAGTAGTATAGTTGTTTGGCTTTCTTTACTACTTTGGTGAAGACTGATGAATAGTGTTTAAGAATATCTTTGTGTATTAAGCCCTGTCTATATTGCTTTTCATATTGGTGTTTCTTATCAATGGATTTCAGAATGGTGCTGGTTAGCCATGGGCAACCAAGCCGTTTGTTTGTGATCTGTTTCGTTTTTATCGGACAATGTTTGTTGTATAGTCTAAGTAATTTGTTAAGAAATATGTCTGTCCAATCATCAATACCATTGGCCTTGGAGAATTCTGTAGGCCAGTCAACAGTCTCTAGGTCAGCTGTGAACTTCCTTATTGAGGCCTCATCATGGAGTCTAAATGAAACTTTGTTGTATTCAAGTGGTGGTTTACTAATGTTTGTCAAGAGGAAGGTAGGGTAGTGGTCTGTAGTGCTATCTGTGATTATCCCTGATTTAAGGGGGGCTAGTATATTGGTCCATATGTGGTCTATTATGGTTGCACTTGTTTCAGTGAGCCTGGTTGGTTTAGTTATTGTTGGTATGAGAAGTGTGTTGTTCATATTGTTGATGAAATCAGTTACAGGCTGATCATCTAGTAGGCCAAGGTTGATGTTGAAGTCTCCAGCTAAGAGAAGGTGGTGCTTATTCATTTGTCTGTAACACTGGAAACCACAAAATTTCAAAAACATGAGCATACATGATACTTAAGCAGGCTAAGCACCACCAACCCAACAACACAGGAGTCACATGATCTCATCGTCTTCCCGTCCTCATCCCAACATGGCATTCTTCAGGTCATCATGCGTCACTCACACCTCACACTCCGCCTATATATAATGTATTTCTACCTCTGTATGTTAAAAGTGTTCAAGGTCCCAGGACCGAAACGTTTTCTAATAAATATGTCATAGTGTTTGCTTACGTGTCTTTCTAAACCAACAGTCAAAGGTGGAATGTTCAGTCATGGGTGGGGTGAACAGTCATGGGTGGGGTGAAGAGTCATAGGTGGGGTGAACAGTCATGGATGGGGTATAAACCAAGTAATGGGATATTTAAGAGCTACTCTCAACCAGGTGCCGAGATGATTAAATTTCTCTGTAATTAAGTCTCTTTATAGTAACAGAAAATAAATGGAATTTGTTCTCCAACGAGACAACGCATGACCTAGATGCATTCCTGAGTACTGGTCAGAGAGTGAGAGAGAGAGAGGGAGAGACTGATTAACCAATATGGCTGTGTTTTAAGTTGATGGAATTCAGTTGACTGCCTGCAGTGTAAAAACATGTTTTGATCACATATTACATAGAATCTTGCCCTGTATTCGTCACATACGTCCACCATCAGTATGAAGACCTTTTTAGAGGCTGAGGGGCTGCTGAGAGGGGGGTGAAAATGTCAGGAATTAGTCTTGGGAGAGGATGCTAATATTTAGTCTGGGGAAGGGGTGCTAGTATTTTGTGTGGGGAGAGGGGTAGTAGTATTTAGTCTGAAGGGTGGATGCTACTATTTAGTGTGAGGAGAGAGTGCTGGTGTTTAGTTGGGGATGGGATGCTACTATTTAATCTGAGGAAGGGGGGCCAGTTTTAAGACAGTATATTGTTTACATGCTTCTTAATGATTCCTCCTTCGTGAGAAGGTTTAAGAATGCGTTGAAATGAGGAACTAAGTGAAAATTTCGCCTTTTCGGGGACATGTTCTCGCAGTTTAGAGGTACTCACTAAAACGTCAGTCACATTCAGCAAAAGTTTGTGTGTTATTTCAGTGGCCGCTGCTCCAGGCTCTGAGACGTTCGTAAGAATTAGACTTCTTTCGTACTCCAGCAAAGAAGAAGGGCACTGAGTATGTCTCATCAGTTCTACCTTCAATTTCTGATTCACCTTCACCATTCTCCGTCATATGTAGTATCCTAAAATCCTATTACCAAGAAAAATAGAAAC
Organism: Cherax quadricarinatus; assembly: GCF_038502225.1. NCBI lineage: Eukaryota > Metazoa > Arthropoda > Malacostraca > Decapoda > Parastacidae > Cherax > Cherax quadricarinatus. The sequence goes on from NC_091318.1 coordinate 7,123,660, forward strand.
AAGTAACACAGTATAGTATAGAGGAAGCAAACTGCATGATGCATGTCTGATTAATTCCATTTATAAAGTATTAGAAATGCTAAGTGTAGGAAAACGGTCAGGTATGGCATATAAGAAGTATTACAGTCAAATACGTGCGGTCAGATGGTGTGATCAGATTGAATAGCATAAAAGAATTAAAAAGAAAAGTAAATCATTTGCTCTGCGTACGGTGGTCATAGGTTACCTTGGCGACAGTGTGGCATAAATAAGGAGAATATATGAGGTACAGGTCATAGTTCCTTTGCAACCCGACCCATTCTTATGGCTGAGTCTTAATATCTGTGGATGATTCGGTTAGAGATCAAGGTTTGCAGTTCCCTGAATATTCAATTGTGTCCCAGTTATTTGAATTATCTATTAATGTGTATAATGACAGAAAATGACACTATGTGCAAACTCGTGGCCATTCCAATCACTTTCAAAAACGCATGCTGAAAATAAAATAACAGTAATACTATAAGCATGAAGTGTACCCAGTCTTCGGAGCTTACAGTCCTCCTACATCTGCTTTACAATACATTACCAGGATCGTACTGCTTACCGAGAAATGCTTAATACAGCTGCTATGGTCGTCTTGAAAACTGTGACACAAGAGCTGAAGAATTTTGTTTTTTGTCACACGTTGATGGCTCGGTTACAGGCATTCACTTGACAGGAAATATAATACTGGTGACTATTTAAATAAAGTAAAAGATGACTCATTACTTCTAGGCCAAAGTCATTCAGATAAACAAAGTTCCGCAAGGTTTCTAGATGCTGTTCTGATTAATCTGAACAACTTTTTTTTTATCGATGAAGGTCAGCTCTCTCAAAGTTGAAAGGGCTGACAAATGATTGTGAAACTGTTAACACTGATGAGAAAAGAGATAGAATCTGGGCTAAGTTAAAGACGTATTTATAACAGCATCTAAATCTATGACTTAGAATTTTCTGACCATGAATCATAGGTGATAGTGAAACGCTGTGGAGGAAATCTCACTATGTGACTTCATGTTATAAAGATACGGCGATTCAAGATCATAAACTAAAGAGTATTGTGTAAGAGGCTAGACAGAGGTTCTGTAGGTTTTCGCAGCAATTATGAATTCGTTTTGTGGAACATCTCATTAAGTTTTGTGAATAGGTTTGGAAGAATTTACGCTCAATTAAGAACTATGTATATCTGAGCACAGATATACATAGAATATGAAAAGGTGATGATCAAGAATATCTTAAAGCACTAATGATAAATTTGTTTAGGCTGTTGGAAATCATCCAAAAGATGAGTTGAAAGTTCATGGTCACTCTCCTTGATGTTAAAGTTGCTAAAAAGCTGCTATTACCTCTTGAAGCTTTATGGAATCCGACTCGTTCCCAGGTGGCACAGAAAAGAAACTAAAGACAACTGAACAAGCGGTTAATAACACTGACAGAAATAAGGTCAACAGTTCTCCTCTTACAAGAAAAACAAATGTCTAAAAAGCATCTGGTATGAAAAAGTAATCTGGGAGGAAGAATATTTAACATATAGGTATTCTCTGATGCCCAGAACCATGTTATTTAAAGGATGAAGATGTTTCTTGAAGTTAAAAGTGCAAAACAAATCATTCAATAAGCAAGAGATGTGGTGGACAGACATTTCGGCGAGAAATCTGTCACACAATTTTGTGATCAAGTCATCAGATATTTAGTTTCTAGGAACCGTCCCACTCCATGTGATATCAGAGTTTGTACTGGAAAACTGTACTACTTAATAAAGACCTCCATACCTAGAACTGTTATTTTTAAATTAATGCAAGTTTACCTGTCGTCCCCACACGTCTGGAGAGGAACGTCCTGTTTCGTGTCACAATATTTTGAAGGAGTTGGTGGGGGGGGGGGAAGCAAGGCAGTCTGTTTAGTCAAGGGAGACAATCAACAGTCGTATGCATTTCGCACATAACAATACGTTTTATGAATACATTTGTGTATATACAATTATAACATTATGTAATTGATAGGATTGTTTGTGTAACTGAGCGATTGTTGTGTATTTTTTTCACTCACCTACACAACTTAGAGCAAGCCTTCAGATCTTTTTGGAATTTTCCTGTGACGTGAGGGTTTCTGCACACTTTCCACCTCAGTCCCGGCTGGTCCTTAGTGGAGGACGCATTACAGTTCGCAAGTCTTGCTCTGGGAAAATAAACACAAATGCAGTATAATACGATCCTTTATTGACTACGTTTCGCCCACACAGTGGGTTTTAGTAAATCACAAACATTTTCTCCGACGTCTTGCTCTGCAGTCTTCTACATTGTTTTTAATGATTTGATATGCATATGTCTCGTCCCTCTTTGTGAATGAAAATTCACAATGATGTTGATAATGATTTAATTTTTCTAACGGGAGCATTTTTTCCTGTCTTAACACTTTTCTATCCGGAACTCTAATCTAGCTCTCGACGTTATGTAATCTATGTACTGCCACAGTCGGGGTATTGGAATTACTGTTCTTAATCATAGTAGCTTTGATTCAGATGAGCTTTTGTATATTCATTAGGTGGCTCACGAAATCGTAATGACACGATCGCGGGTTCAAACCCCACCCGTGGTATGGTTTGTTCATTAGGTGTTTGATGGTCTAAATTGTTCTCCCATACCTGATTTTGCAACTTTGCTCGAGTATTGTCGGAGAACTCTGCTTTATAACAGTGTCTGTTATTTTTACACAAATAACCCGCACATGTGAGAGAGGAGCTTACGACGACATTTCGGTCCGACTTGAACCATTTATAAAGTCACACTAACACAACTTCTCTTCTTCCTTTCCTACTACTTCTCTTGTCCCGTCCCTGTCTGCTGGCCTATATATGCTCCCTCCTTCTCTCCTTTTTGTTAGTGTAACTTTGTAAATGGTCCAAGTCGGACCGAAACGTCGTCGTAAGCTCCTCTCTCCTATGTGGGGGTTATTTGTGTATTGTTCCAGTCACGGTATTGTGTCTTCTTTTTATTATTCTTGTTATTTTTCTTTGTTGGATAGGATACTTAGGTTGTTGATGAATGGATTGTTTGTAACATGTAACATATTTACTTACGCTCATGTCACATTTTATACAGAGTACAGGGAGTCATTATTTTTGATAAATAATGAATTGTATATATTAAGTTAAAGTGGAATTCCTCAAGTCGGGGTATACCACTGTTTCTTTGTTGTTAATTCCCGTAGAAATAGTTAATAAAATTACTACCAGAAGTATTAGCTCATCCTATTTAATATTATATATATGTATGTTCAGTATGAATGTATTTATATTTTTGAATTAATATGTTACTAAGAAACACCAGTTACTGGCAGAAGTCATCAAGTCAACCAGGACCCATGTTGGACCTTACTAGACACGAGATCTGTGACACGATCTTCTCCGATATTCTGCTTTCCAGGGATCCAGTATCCCCTTCCCCTGTGACCTGAAATCTAAGACCAAGCAAAGCTATTCTCTGAATACTCTTAGTTATAATTTAGTGAGATATATTTATGTAGACACTAATAACTGTTCATAATATTGTACAATGATTTGTAATGAATTTTGCAAATTATTAATACCACGATATGGACTATTTGTTTTAAATGATTCTTAAATATCGGATTCAAGTATATATGAATATAAAGACGTAGCACTGCAGCAGACCTACTTGCTCATGCTAGGCAGGTCTAAGTCACACCCGTTCAAGGAGCACTACGACAGGCCTGCTGGACCAAACTGGCCAGGTCCAACTCACACCAAAAAAAACGAAATTCTTGCTTACCTTCGTTGTATAATTGTAGTGTGTCCTACCGATACCGATCCCCGATCCCCGGAATAACCTCCAGGTAACCTCCAGGTGCCCCCAGAGGTCAGTGTTAATTGTCCAGTTAGAAGAAAAATGTCTTACATGGTGCATATTTGTAATAAATGTACGCAGGAAGCTAACCTAGATGTGGTTGTCATCGGTTTACAGCAACCTTCAAAGCCATTGAGATCCCTGTTACGTTCTAGGGTCAGTTACACAGACACACGGATTCAGGGAAAAAAAGTAACAGAAAAAAAGGTCAGAGGAAAAAAAAGTCAGAAAAAAGCAACAACAAACAAAAAACTCTTCATCCCTCAGTCTGGCGAGTCACTGAATGGTTTCAACGTGAAGAGACGGTGAGCACCATTATCCAGCAGGATGCTGTTGGCAACACACCTAACCTAACCTAACCTAACCTAACCTAACCTAATCTAACCTAACCCAACCTAACCTAACGTAATCTAACCTAACCTAACCTAACCTCACCTCACCTAATCTAACGTAACGTAACCTAACCTAACCTAATTTAACCTAACCTAATTTAACCTAACCTAATTTAACCTAACCTAATTTAACCTAACCTAATTTAACGTAACCTAATCTAACCTAACCTAATCCAACCTAACCTAACCTAATCTAACCTAACCTAACCTAACCTAATCTAGCGTAACCTAACCTAACATAATCTAACGTAACGTAACCTAACCTAACCGGGAGAGCTGCAAGACTATAGTAGAAAGTAGTGTGTCTTCGTGGCGTCGGCTGAAATATTCGTCTTAGTTATTAATATTAAAAACATGACTATACATGTAATGCCACGATGTGATGAATGGTTTAGAAAACCGACAAGTTGATGAATTGAGACACTTATGCAACACATGGGGAACTTTATTGAAGAAACGTTTCGCCACACAGTGGCTTCATCAGTCCAATACAAAGTAGAAATTGGTAAGGAGAGGAGAAGTTTGAGGTAATCAGTCCCTCAACCTGGAATCGATGTGTTCAGTCCATCACTCTTGTATTTTTCCTACAAGAGTGATGGACTGAACACATCGATTCCAGGTTGAGGGACTGATTACCTCAAACTTCTCCTCTCCATACCAATTTCTACTTTGTATTGGACTGATGAAGCCACTGTGTGGCGAAACGTTTCTTCAATAAAGTTCCCCATGTGTTGCATAAGTGTCTCAATTCTTAATGCCACGATATTGTGCAAGAAGTTTTCAAGGTCTACATGTCATATATTATCAATAAATGACTGATTTAAATGTTATTGTTACTTTACCTTACTTTGCTTATGAAACTGAATAAAACGTGATGATTTTTACATATGTGTAAAGCCATCATACACAAATATATAATCACAGTCGTGGCAGTGTTACGCTGCCATATTAATGGCAGTGTAATACTGCCATTATAATATGATGGGTTGACTACTGAGGACTGATTTACTTATATGTATATTTGGTACTGAATTCCACTTATAAGAACATAACATAAAGAAGGAACACTGCAACAGGCCTACTGACCCATGCGGAGCAGGTCCATGTCCTTCCCCCGGATTACCCCAATGACCTCCAAGCCTGATAAGCCCAATGACCCACCCAGTATGGTCACCTCCACTCAAGGAAGGATCACGGCACCTGACCCAGCAGCACAAGCTAGTCAGGTCCAACTCACACCCACTTATGTATTTACCTAACCTATTTTTAGAACTACACAACGTTTTAGCCTCAATAACTGTACTCGGGAGTTTGTTCCACTCATCCACAACTCTATTACCAAACCAGTGCTTTCCTATATCCTTCCTGAATCTGAATTTTTCCAACTTGAAACGATTGCTGTGAGTCCTGTCTTGGCTGGAAATTTTCAGCACGCTACTTGTATCCCATTTATTTATTCCTGTTTTTCATTTATACACCTCGATCATATCTCCCCCTAATTCTACGCCTTTCGAGAGAGTGCAGATTCAGGGCTCTCAGTCTATCCTCATAGGGAAGATTTCTGATACATGGGATCATCTTTGTCATCCTCCTCTGTAAGTTTTCCAGAGCATTTATATCCAATCTGTATTACGGTGACCAGAACTGAGCAGCATATTCTAAATGAGGCATAATCAAGGATATATAGAATTGAAGAACAACCTGAGGACTTATTTATACTTATAGATATGAAGCCAAGAATTCTGTTTCCTTTATTGCGAACACTAATGCACTGTTGTCTTGGTTTTAGATTACTGCTAACCAGAACTTCTAAATCCTTTTCGCATTCAGAAGTATTAAGATCTAAATTATTTAGTTTATATGTGGCGTGGTTATTTACCTGTCCAACATTTAGAACTTTGCATTTGTCAATATTAAACTGCATCTGCCACTTCTCCGACCATTGCATCAGTCTATTCAAGTCATTCTGGAGTGAACCATACCACGGGCGGGATTTGAACCCGCGGTCACAGAGTCTCAAAACTCCAGACCGTCGCGTTAGCCACTGGGCCAGCTAGCTTCAATAAGATTCGTCCAACTAGGTATATTTCTACACCATAGGAAGGTTAGCATAGGCACCACTGTGTCCACAAATGCAAGTTTTTACAGACGAATCTCCCGTTAGCATGGCCGTGACGAACTCTAGCTCAAGTCCCCTCAAAGCCGCCAGCATGACTCACGAAATCGTAATGACACGATTGCAAACAAACCATACGGCCATGCTAGCGGGAGATTCGTCTGTAAGAACTTGCATTTGTGGACACAAAAATTGTCTGGGCAGCTAGAACTATGCTCTGAAAAACGTCATATTGGCAACCAAGATCACCTACCTGACCCATAGTCAGGACATCCCAATTTAGCCCACCCATGTAATTTTTCAATCCCATGAGGTCAGCCAAGCGAAAATCTGGGACAGAGATTTGATTGCAGTTATCTGGGTAATTCCATGATATATTGAAACTAAATGATTTGTGATCGCTTTCTCCAAGCTCATCATTAACCTAAAGATTATTAATTAGTGAATCTTTGTTGGCAAGAACCAAGTCAAGCAGATTGTTTCCTCTAGTTGGTTCTGTCACAACCTGTTCTAAAAAGCAATCCTGAACCGTATCACTAGACTCAAGATTTCCTGTCATATTGTTCCAATCAATTTGTCTAAAGTTAAAATCTCCCATTATCACAATATTTTCATATCTAGATGCCTTATGAATTTCGTCCCATAACAGCTTACTGCACTCCCTGTCAAGGTTTGGGGGCCTATAAATCACACGCAAAATTAATTTGTCATGTCCCTCGAGAAACTGTAGCCAAACAGATTCTGTGTTTGATGTTTCTAATCTAATATCATGTCTAAGACGATTTAAATTTTCTCTGACATACATCGCCACACCACCACCCTTCCTGTTGACCCTATCAGTGTGGAATAGTTTATAACCCTGTATGTTGCATTCAGAAGGCATTTCTCTATCTTTCAGGTTGAACCAGGTCTCTGTTATACCAATAATATCTATATTACCTACACTTGCAAGTAATCTTAGCTCATCTATCTTATTTCTTAGACTCCTACTATTTGTATAGTAAACTTTAAGGGAGCTAGTCACTCGTTGCCCTCTATCTCTATTTGTTTGTTGATCAATTGATTTTCCATTACTAGCAACTTTATTTTTAATATTGGTTTTTAAACATATCCCTGAGGTATCCCGGTAATAACTACTGTTTTTAACCCTAATGCTGCAGCCTGATTGTTTCTGACAAACACCCATACCTCTATAATCGATCAATTTAAATTCCTAGACAAGTCATCAATTACCCTCTCAATCGAATTGGCTAATGCAACCACTCCATCCCCAGAGAGATGAACCCCATCCCTTGCATACATATCACGTTTGCCAAAGAATAGGTCCCAGTTATGAATGAATGGGATTGCAAGTTCCTTGCAGTACCTGTCTAGCCAGCAATTTATACCAATTGCCCTAGACATCCATTCATTGCCCACTCCCTTTCTAGGCAAGATGCTACATATTACTGGGATCCCTCCCTTAAACCTAACTACTTCTATGGCTGACCTGTACTTATCCAGCAGCTCCAGTCTCCTGCCTTTCCCAATGTCATTACCTCCAGCACTAAGACAGATAATGGGCTTGTTCCCATTACTTGCCATAATATTATCCAACCTGCTATGTCACCAACACCAGCTCCAGGAAGGCACACTCTCTGTCTGACCTTTCTGTCTCTGTTACAAAATGCACGGTCCATATATCTTACCTGAGAATCTCCTACTAATAAAATATTCTTACCTTGATTAATAGGGCAATCAGTGGTACCTTTAACCTAACTAACCACTGAAGTACACTCGTCTTGGAGAACAGAGAATCGATTTCCTACCTTCACATCTTCTCTATTAACTCTCCTCATCTTCCTTCTTCCTGAACTGTGAACCACTTGCCACTTAAAGCAGCTGCCACTATCACTGCTGGTGACCATTTCCTCTTTACCAGCTAAATCCTTATCACACTCGCTCCCCAACTCATCTGTGCGAAGCTTCAGCCTCCTATTTTCCTCCTGAAGAAGTAGAATCTCCTTCTTCAACACTTGAACCTGAGATTCTAAAACACTACAACAAGCCATGGTGCTTGGTAACAGCCCACGCTAACTCCCAGGAGCTTAGGCAGGTATGACCACATGTGACCACTTACCTCAGTGTACATTAAATAATTCCCTGTGATGCGCGACGTTACTTAAATAGCTTCCGTATTAATAATATAACAACATGTGAAGCTCCTGTATTCATTGAGACATTGTTATGCATGAAGCTTTAACATTAACAATATGACTAGGCATGAAACTTCAAGAATTCTAATAGCACACAAAGCTGCAGTATTGATAGTGACATGACTGCGCATGAAGCTCCACTATTGATGACATGACTCTGTCATCTCCAGCTGTTCCTACGACAGTAGACCTCATCTAAATTGATGAGGAACTTATCAAGTGCAAGATATAGCATTAATATAAATAGCACCGCTATCAAAGTATGATGCGAACCAGGAGATTCTAAATCATTTTCTAATGTCTATTCAATTTTGGGATGAATAAACAAAAGATGTTTTGAAGGTATACTTATCATTCATACGTAAATCCTTTCCCCAGTGCTTCAAAGTGATTAGACCCCTGAAGAGTTCTCAGGAGAATGCTAAAACAAATTAAGGTGAATATTCGGAGAATCCCGAGGCTATTTTTGTGTTGTACAACCGGATTGAATGTTGCGTTGTACTAAGAAGAAGCTTCTAAAAATCCAAGATGAGTTCTGTATAAAATCTTGTACATTCCTGAGGCAAGATCTGTAGTGTTTAGAGTCCTAGGAAGTATCCTCTAGAGACCTGACATGATTACTGTAGAGCCCTGTGGGGACCTGTAGAGCTCTCTAGAGCTGCAGAATTTGGTTGCCAGGTTATAATTAGAGAAAACCTCTTCTGGTCGTCCTCAAATATGACTCACTGCTGCATCCTTCTTAAAACGTTTAGATTATTAACAGTGTGTAGGTGACATTTTTGTGCAAAATTTATTAAATAAAATGTATGATGTTAAGTGTGATATTTTGAAAATACGTATTATAAACGGCTTCAAACTTACCCACCTGATGCATCTGTCTTATAGGAAGATTCAATATAAATTTAGGTTACATAGATAAAAAATATGCCAATTTATTAACAGCAAAAAAAAATGGATTGGTTTATGAGGGATAACTGGAGAATGCCTCTTCCGATTGGCTTCAAACTTTAGGCTCTTGTGCATTTTCCTAAAAGAAGAACACACCTTACTATTGACCCAAGTCCCAATATGGTATTTTTATTAACCCTTTGAGGGTTTCGGCCGTACTAGTACGTCTTACGACCCAGGGTTTTTGACGTACTAGTACGCCTAAATTCTAGCTCCCTCAAATCTAGTGGGAGAAAGCTGGTAGGCCTACATATGAAAGAATGGGTCCATGTGGTCAGTGTGCACAGTATAAAAAAAATCCTGCAGCACACAGTGCATAATGAGAAAAAAAAAACTTTGACCGTTTTTTTTTTAATAAAACAGCGACTTTGCACTGTATTTTCGTATGGTATTTATTGTTGTATTCTAGTTTTCTTGGTCTCATTTTATGGAATGGAAGACATATTACAGAAATTGGGATGATTTTGACTGGTTTTACAGTGAAAAATACCTTGAAATTGAGCACAAAGTAGCAGAAATGTTTGATTTTTTACCAAAGTTCAAAAGTAAACAAATCATGCCAAGCGTCCAATGCACGTCAACTGGTGAGTCTAAAATTTTTTCGCAAGTGCACCAATATTATTTATACCATTTTTTACACTAATGCAGTAGTTTGCATTACAGTAAATCTTCTATTTTTGGTGAGAATAAAAATTCAAAGTGGAAACCAAAAGAATGTAAGAGGGGCCTTGAGACGTGACTAATGAACAGAGGAAATGTCATTTTAGTGCCAGGAATGCTTTTCTTGTTTATTCTGGACCCTATTCGGAAATTGGCATCTTTTGAAATTTGTGTGAAATTGGCAAAATTGCTTAAGTCTGACCATTGTACTGGATAGTTAAAATTGGTAAATGGGTGTTTTTTTGCACTCATTCGATAGAACAAATGGAATTCTAGCGAAATAGTCATGTTTTTTGTCGATTAGTACAGTGGAATTGGCCAAATATGGAGCTCAAAGTGGGCAAAATCGCCGATGCGTAAACATCGCCGAGACCGTTAACTTCGCGAGAGCATAATTCCGTAAGTTTTCCATCAAATTTCATACTTTTGGTGTCATTATGATCGGAAAAAGATTCTCTATCTTTTCATAAGAAAAAAATTTTTTTTTTTAAATTTGGCCGACCCTGAGAACGAGTCTCCGAGAGGGCCTGTCGACCCTCTTAAATAAACGGTATTTTGCACAAAAATCTTGGTGAATACCTCCATGGGAAAGCTTCAGATTTTCTATGCTGGTGTGTCTTTATTAGCGACAGATTCGGATTGGGTTTGAGCTGTTTTGCTGCTAATTTACCAACTGAAATTTTGAAAATTACAATATTGGTTCCATCCAAATATTTGTGAATGCCAATTCAGGTGGAAACCACACCACGGGTGAGGTTTGGACCAGCGGTCAGAGTCTCTCAAAACTCCAGACCGTCAAGAGTTTTGAGACTCTCTGACCGCGGGTTCAAACTCCACCCGTGATATGATTTGTTTGCAATCGTGTCATTACGATTTCGTGAGTCATATCAGGTGGAATTAAACATCTTTTAATTATCATTGGTCTGTGTTTGTGCTAATATGAATTATCTTACTGTATCATCTCAGCTGTGGATGTCTTCATTCCTTTTCCAGGACCACACTTCTTAGTTTCTTAAAAAAAAAAAAAACTCACGTTTGAAGAATTTTTAAATAAAATTGAACTGTGAAAACAAGACTGAAGAACAATTTTTGGCAGTTTTAAGCTTGAAAATTTACATAGGCCCCAGTTCTCTAGAAACACCGTTTACTTCTGTTGCATTTTGAAAGAGCCATGAACTCACCCAGATATAGTGTAGGCGTCTGCCTTACTTTGTATTTCGTTTTGCTCTTAAATCTGTGAATTGCATCGTTAAAAAAATTTAATTTGATATATATAATATATATATATATATATATATATATATATATATATATATATATATATATATATATATATATATATATATATATATATATTGTGTGTGTGTGTGTGTGTTTCAGGATCTGTTACTTATGAAAATGGAGTCGTGCACAAAATTCGGTTACTTCATAAATATTATTGGTCTAAGTCTGTGATGAGTTTCATTTCCTGACCCTGTTCAAGGTGTTGATAATCTGCGAGTGCCAGACATCTTGTGATTCCTAAAACTCATGGACCTCTTCCAGGTGTTGATATTCAAATCACTGACCTCTTAAGGCTGAGCTATAGCTTCTGGTAGTCCGGCCAGTCTATAATCTGACTTACGCTAAATTGCAAAAGAAATAATTTCTCTGGTAATTAAGCCATATCAAGCTATATGTAAAAATGGAGATGAATATGAGTAGTGGAACATTATTGATTTTTAAGGGAAGATATCAGATGCTTTTTTTTTTTTTTACAGCTTCAATCACGTTCTTTTTTTCTTTCATGTGTGCTTCAGTCCTACTTGTGTTTGAACATGTTATGTAGTTATGAGTTTTTCTCAAAGTAATGTTGCAAAATATTTTCCTTAATGAAAGATGCTCAGCTAGACTGATTACATAGCTTGTGGAAATAAAGGAGAAATTAAGGTCACTGAATGAAAATTAAAAAAAAAATGTTTGGGCGCGTAATCCCTCCCCCCTTGTGTACATTCATTGTCGTTGCATGCTGAATAGTTTTGTTGTTGTTGTTGCTGTTGTTGTTTAAATCTGACGAGGATGGACTGTATGATCTACATGGAGCCACTGAGAAAATGTCAAAAATCTGTGGTATTCTGAGAAAAAAATAAACAGTGGAATGAAGCTAGCAAGTACGAAAAGACAACATCTAGACATCAGGTGGAGCATCTGTATAAACTATGCAGACATGAGTATTGCAAAACTGTTTACAATCTTGCAGGGCTCATGGAAAAGAAGTGGGTTGTAAAATCCTCGAATCACTGGTTGGGAGGAAATTTGTGGCCTACACGTTCAAGAAAAACAAGAGCATTGTATCACAATGGGCACTAAAGTTTCTGCTAAAATTAATAGTGAAACCAACTTCGAGGAACTAAAAGGAACAAATAAGTTATTAGTGTATTATCGTTGGCCTACAGTCAGTCTATCTGTGTTCGTTAACAGCAGCCATTGTACTCACCATCCACAGAGTAGATATATTCGAATATGTGTTGTGAGATCACCCATCGAGTATATATAAATCATGGAGACTCTTCGAGAAACCTAGAAACAAGCTTGTGCTGAAGCATTTGAGACAGTAGGTATTGGCTCTGTCTTGCCTCCGCCAACTGAGGAAAAAAATATATTTTTATTTTATGGTGGCTCACCACTCCAACGAATGCCATGACCACATGGTGATACGTCTGACTTTGCAAGATGAATGTTAATTACGATGCTAGATCGCACAAATATCCCACAATTGTTTTTGGTGGATATGGAGCCGATATATCCATAAAGGATGTAACACATCTTCGTCGAATACGAAGTAACGACGGTCTCTAAGTGAACTTTGTGGGGGTAGAATGCTTATGAATATGAAGGAACATTTCTTGGCAAACACTACAAACCTGCAATATCATACTCGGCGAGAAATTGAAAGGAAGTAGATGCAAGACAGTTCCTGCAGAAGGTGAGGCCGAATTTGTTAATCGTCCT